>NW_027187374.1:1516248-1524674 GCF_028583685.1 Petaurus breviceps papuanus | reverse complement strand
GTCATTCGGTGGAATAGAGGACTTTTCAAGCATTCTTGCTGAAAAAACTAGAGTTGAATAGAAAATGTGACATTCAGATACAAGAAGCAAGAGAAGCATGAGAAGGTAAACAGGGAAAAGAAATCAAAAGGAACTTATCAAAGTTGAACTATTAACATTCCTACATGGAAAAACAGTAATTGTAACTGATGAAACTTTTCTCAGCAAGTAAATAGTTGAAGGGAATAGAAATATATATATATGTATGTATGTATGTATGTATATATATATATATATGTATGTATGTCTATATTAGAGGGTATATGTGTGCATGAATACATATGTGAATGTGTGTATATATGTTTACAGGTGTACATAGACAGAGGGCACAGGACTAATTTAATAGGAAGGGATGATACTTAAAAGGTGAAATTAAGAGGTGAGAGAGGAATATAATGAGAGGATATGGGGAGAGACAGAGTGGGATAGAAGAGGCAAGGCAAAATGGTTACAATGGAGGGGAAGAATAGGAAGGCAAAAGGGAATGGGTCAACCTTATTTTCATTGAATCTGGCTCAGGGAGGGAATGAAATACACACTAAATAGGGTATCTCACCCTTTTGAAAAGGGACAGGAACAAAGTAGAGAATAGAACAAGTGGGAGGTGGGATAAGAGGGAGGGAAATATAATCAGTCTTTTACAATATATCTACTATATTAATGTTTTGCATTAGTTACACATATACAACCTATGCTGAACTGCTTATCTTCCCAGTAAGTGTGGGTGACAAGGGAGGAAGGGAATGAATCTGGAATTCAAACTTTTAAAATCAAATGTTTAAAATATATATACCATTATTAATACTATTTTACATGTAATTGGGAAATAAGGTATACAGACACTGGGGCATAGAGATCCACCATGCCCTACTGGAAAAGTTGAAGGGGGTATGGGAGAAGATATAGGAGAGAGCAGATTGGAGTAGGGGATATCCTGTGGGACTGCTATTTTGGGGCAGTGGGTCGGGGAAAAACGGGGAGAAAATTTGTAACTCAAAATCTGGCAGAAATGAATGATGTAAATCAGAACTTAATAAAGCATTTGAAAAACAAAAAAAATAAAAATAAAATTTAATACATAAATTAAAAAAAAAAAGATAAATGGAACCAGTGAAAAGAACATTAGCTACTATATATGAAAAGTGTTGTATGAGGGAGGGAGAAAAAAAGGAATAGAAATGAAAAGTAAGTTAAAAAGGGGGAAAGGATGAAATGGCAAACAACTGCATCTCCAATTCCAGGGCAGTTATTAGACAAATAGACTGACAATTTCCCAAGTATAGTTCTGGAAGCAGCAATACAAGAATTACAGATGGGTAAAAAGAAGAAGAAAAGGAAACAAACTTTCTGAGATAAAAATCTCAGATGGAAATATTGCAGCAAAAAAAAAAAAAAAAAACTGACAGACTTGGTATAGAAACCAAATTTGAGGGGCTCTGAATAGTGTATTTTTCCCCTATTTTTTGGGAGGGGTCTAGATCTGTGATTTCATCAGTATAGGAAACTCCCAATGAGGAAAATTCTACCACTGTTTTGCAAACTAAAGCCAGTGGTACTGAGAGGTTAAGAACCTTGAACTGAATCATAGAGCCCATGGGTGTATGTGGCAGAGGCAGAATTTAAATAGATGTCCATTATCCTGACCCAGAGGCAGGTTCTCAATGCACTGCGCCAACAGCTGCTTTAAATAACTTACTAATTAGCTCTAAATTGGAAAAAAAGTTAACCTGATTAAATTATGACTATTATGCAATAATTTTACTTTTCCCAGAAGTTAACTCTATTCAAAGTGCCAAAATTTTTTTTTAATCTAATTCAAGCAAAAGACTGTCTTAGAAACCAAAATCAACTAATCAACAAGTATTTCTTGGGAGTCTGCAGACACTGTTCCAAGTGTTAAGGGAATATCAAAAAGTAAAAAGAGTTGTAATAGTTTCCTTTAAAGAATTATCTGGATTAGGGTTTGGGTTTTTTGTTTGTTTGTTTGTTTGCTTTTTCTGAAGGGGGAAGACAGGGCAGTTGGGGTTAAGTGACTTGCCCAAGATCACATGGCTAGTAAATGTTAAGTGTCTGAGTCTGGATTTGAACCCAGGTCCTCCTGACTCCAGGGCCGGTGATCTATTCACTGTGCCACCTAGCCGCCCCAGAATATGATTTTTTTAAAATGGTAATTCACAAGACTGAACTTAAATACTATGTTTCAGGAAAATATATCTATTACATAAAGTGCCCTGTGATATTTGACTCCTTTAATACTCCCTTTGCTATCTCTCACACTTTACTGCTCCCCTTTTCCTCCTAACCAGCTTCTTTCTTCTTCTCATTTCCTAATAATAGCTAAGGGCCTTCTAGTTCTTTCTCTCCCAAAAAGCTGATTCATTTCCATACTTTGAACAATCATTTCTATGTAGATGCCTCTTAAACTCAAGCCCTGAACTCTCATTTCAAGCCTCTATTTTCTGTCTAAAAATAAAAATTATCCTTTTGAAACTAAAATATTCTATTTCTAAATCAATCACAAGGATTCATGATTAAGAACCTGCTCTGTGCCTGGCACCTATAAAAACAAAACATGAAAAAATTCTTGCTCTTAAGGAGCTTATGTTGTCTAGGAGAGACAACATGTACATATATAAATATATACAAAAAAAAAGTACAAGGTAGTTATGGAAAGGCAGCTATAACAGTTTAAGGGAAATAAAGAAAGGCTTTGTGTAAAAGGTGGTGGTGCCTGAGTGGTCCTACACTACACCAGGAATAAACTTGTTATTTCCACCAGCTACCCTCCCAGGCCACCTCACCATTTGTCTGCAGCCAGCCCAACTAGACCATCTTGAACTGAAACTTTAATCTCCATCCCAGGTGTTTCTGAACCCACGCTCCCTCCCCAGGGAAGATACTCTACTCATCTTTGGAGCACCCAACATAAGGCCCTGTGCAGCTGACTGGCGATTAATGTGTACAAACTAGTACTTGACCCACCATTTCTACTGGCTGGTCCTAAACATCAGATGATGCTTCAGTTTTACATCTAAAGCAACTATCCACCCCAGCCTTCTTACTTTCCTGCCTGCCTTCTCCCACTTCCCCAACATTTTCACCTTCGATAATATCCCTTTCCTGCTGTCAACTTCTATTAGAATGTAAACTCCTAGAAAGACTTTGTCTCTTTTTAAAATCTTTGCATCCCCAGAACTTAGCAGTCTGGCACATAGTAAAAGCTTAATAAATGCTTTTCTTTCTTTTGTTCATTCTTAAAGGAAGTGAAGGGTTCTAAGAGCTAGTAAACAATGTATCACAAAAACCCAGAAGAGGAAATTATCCAGGAGGAGAGAATGGACAACAGTATCAAACACAGTAAATAGGTCAAGAAGGTTGATAATTGAGAATACATCAGACTGGCAATTAAAAGACTGCTGGTGGGGAGGGTAGGTGGCACAGTGAATAGGCCCTGGAGTCAGGAGGACCTGAGTTCAAATGAGGCCTCAGACACTTAACAGAAAACTAGCCATGTGACCTTGGACAAGTAACTTAATCCCAATTGCCCTACCTTCACCCCCTCCAAAAGAAAACAAACAAAAAAAAAAAGACTGCGGGCAATTTTTGTGAGAGTATTTTAAGTTGAGTGATAACATAAGAAGGCACACTGACAAAAGAAAATAACACATTTGCTATCTTTTTTTTTTTCAGGTCACATAAGATCAAAACCTAAGAATCACTTTGAATTTTTCCCTATATCTAGATGTAGTATAAAGAACAATGGACTAAGAATCAGAAAATCTGGTTTTTAATCTTGGCTCTATCGTTTGCTATTCAAGTGAGTCGGGGCAAAATGAAGATACCTACATTTGCATACCTCACAGGGTTGTTGTGATCAAGAAATAATATCAACTACAAAGGGTTATATAAAAGTTTTTTTTTTAATCAACAGTATCATTTTTGTATAGACATAATAAGTGCCCAAAAGTACTTTGATACTTCAGCACATTTCACCTATCAAATGAGATAATATTTAGCACAATTACTGGTACACAGTAGGCATTACTGTGACAATTCACACTGACTATAGTACTTTTACTTCTTTGCCTCTGCTAAAGTTCTAGAGAAGTATGTTAGTAACTTCTTTAAAAGAGGTGTTAATTACTCTGATAATTACCATTAAGACTATAGTTACACCAGGCCTTCCCTCAGAATTCATGTCCTGGGAATATCTTCTAGAATATCAGACTACTTTCTTGAAATTTGAATAAATTCATTTGGATCATATCTGAGCTAGGCCAACCTCATTCAGAATTCTGCTCTGTAATAAAGATTGATGTTGGGAGTTCACAAAACGTTAATTTTTCAGAGTTTTAACAAAAAATAGTAGTGTCCCAACTAAATTCACTTAAGTGGTCTCATGCTGTTAAGAATCAAACTAAGCCTAAAGAAAGTTCAGAAATTCAAAAGAAAGTTGAAAATTTCTATAGGAAAATAATGTATTAAAGCGAAGCTTCAACTAAGAGGAAGATTTTAACTTGAGGGATATTTTTCAGGTAGGTACTGATATGTAAGAAAACATGGCAAAGGAAAAATTTTAAATTGGCTACATTTATTCAAACGTGAGACAACTAAGCAGAAAAAATAGGAAATGTAATAATTCTGTTCTAAATCAAAAACTAGTGAATAAAGACCTTCTTCTAGAAAGCCAAGAGAATCAATGAATTACAAAGATTTTTTTTTTCTCTGCTTTCAGTCACTGAAGTGAAAATAACAAGATCTGGAAAATATAAAAAATTGCCCCTTTCTCTAAACTGTATTTTATACATTTGTGATAGTAATGGCAATTAAAGATTCCCTTGTATTGGCTTGGTTTTCAAATTGATTGTGTTAAAACCCAGAGTTTGTTAATCCCACCTGTGGGATGGGCTTGTTGATGTGAAAAGAAAGTCCTGAACTGGGAGGAGCTGGTGATGTAGATTTGGAGAGACACTAGAGAGAGGCGGAAGATTTTTTTGGAAGCAGCACCTCGTGGAGAGAGAGAGACTAAGAGAATTGCTGGTGGCCGCTTTGAATTGCCCTGGACTTTTGAGACCTGCCCCCCTGAGCTGCCAAGGACTGAGGAGACATGGCTGTTTTGCTGGTACTTTGTCTGTCTGTTTTGATGTTATTTTGCCAGATTTGTCCACTGGTGAAAGACTGTCCTTTTGTTGAAGAAGTCCTGGAACCTGGCTGTTCGCTAAGAAGGCCTGCGACTGTCCTGCAGACAGAGAGTGAATACTGTCCACTGGTGAGGGACAGTACTGTTGTTGCAGGGGTCTGGAGACTGTCCTGCAGACAGAGTGAATACTGTCCACTGGTGAGGGACAGTGCTGTTGTTGCAGGGGTCTGGGAGCCTTTCTGTTGGTTCGGAAGCCCTGAAGAAGGATTTTCTTGTTGTATGTTTACAGAAATCCTGGGAGAGGGCTTTGCTAATGTGTTCAGGGGTTCTAGGACTGTTCTACAGACAGAGGATAAATTCATGAAGGGACTGGCAATGTATCTTATGGCCTTGCTAAGCCTTGTCTCCCCAGGAACTAAGATTGCTGAGAACTTGCCTCGTGTCAAGATGAAGAAAAGACCTCCATTTGGGTATTAAGTGCTGTGTTTAAACTTGATGTAACTCTGGGGTAGATTCAATTGTGATCCAGGGGTGGGGAACTTTTGACCTTATTGTGCTCTGTGATTGACAAATGAAGGTACTTTACCTATGTTTGGAAACTAATCTCCATTTGAGAAGAGGGGTTTTGTGGTGGACTTAATTAAGGTATAGCCTAGGGATGGAGAAGTATTTGGAACAGGGACTTTGTAATTGATTGAATGATTGGAAGGTCCTGGGGTGGGGTAGTACTTGGAGATTATTTAATCACACTTAGTAAATGCTGTATTTTGAATGATGTCATGTTTTAATCTTCTCTGTTCTTGGTTTGTCACTGAATAAAATAGAGAGCACCTATGCTGGTATTTTGAACCTGGGAAGTTGCCTTTCCTTGGCATTACATTACAACATTTTATAGCAATTACAGTTGGTTAAAACATTAAGAAGCAGCAGCCTCATGAATTCTGCTCCAAGAGATATGTTGAGGTAAACAAAGTATAATTATTGATTCACTATTTCAATTAACTGCTTCCTTTTCTCAATCACCTCATTTACAGTCTAGGCCTGAGGCACTGTAAACCAAAGCTAAAAGGCAAAACCCTTAAGATTCTAATTCCAACTGTCACTGACTCACTGTAATACCTGAAAGAAGTCACTGGGCCCTTCATTGCTTCAGAGTAAAATCCAGTTATCTAAAACAATGAGATATTAACAGAGGAATTGAGTAACTAACAAAATGCTTTGAAATACAGATGTATAATTATATCATAATCAAAATCACCCTCAATGCCAAACCCCCTGAAGTATTCCCAAGTTTACCTCTATAGCTGGAAGGTTGTACTCACTTGAGAGATGGTAGGGAGGAAAGCCTCAAATAATTTCAGAGAGAATAAGGTATTATAAAATGTACACAAGTGCTATATCTGTGCATCTTAAGAAGTGAAAGATAAATGAAGAAATCCATTGTTTAAAACTAATTTGTTACAGATAAAAGAACCAGCTGATTTGCAAAAACTATTGTTTAACAAATAAGGTTTGACTCACTCCATCCTTTACCTCATAACATGTGTGTTTATGTTTCCCTTTAGCTATGAGGAGAAATGTGATCTGGTCTAGATAGAAAGGAAAAAGAGAGAAGAGAAAGAGGAGAGGGGAAAAGATAGGAGGAGAAAGAGAGGAAAAGGAAGATCTCAAGAGGAAGGAAGGGAGGGGGGAAGAGAGAGAAGAGTGCAGAGAGAATGTTTTATTAGGAGCTTATTACATGCTAAACAATGTGCAAAGCACTCCAGGGATATATATAAAATAAGACAAGACAAGACTGTCCTTACCCATGAGGAGTTTACATTCTCATAGGAGAAGACAAAACATAGAGCTAGAAGTGGAGGGCATCGTACAAAAATTTAGGAACACAGTGTTAGGCCAGAGATGCAACTAAAAATTAATTAAAACAGTAACTATAAGCAGCTAGGTAGCATCATAGTGCACAGAGCACTGGTCCTGGAATTAGGAAGACCTAAATTCAAATCCAGTCTCAGATACTGTGTGTGTGATCCTGGGCAAGTCTTTTAACCTCTATTTGCCTCAGTTTATTCATTTGTAAAATGAAGGCGATAATAGGACCTACCTATCGAGGTGTTTGTGAGGATTGAATTAGATTACTTTTGTATAATTCTTAGAACAGTACCTGGCATATAGTAGGCGGTATAGAAATGTTTATTTCCTTCCCTTTCCCCTGCCCCAATCCTTAATGAGATTATAAAATAAAAAAGGGGAAAAAAACCAGCATTTATGTATATTAACAACAAAATCTAGCAGAAAGAAATAGAAAAAGAAAGCCCATTTGAATAACCATAGAATATAGGCAGAACTCATTTTACTGAGCTTCACTTCATCGTGTTTCACAGATATTATAATTTTTACATATTGAAGGTTTGTGACAACCCTGTATCTTGTCAACCAGAACCATTTTTCCAGCAGCATGTGGTCACATCATGTTTCTGTATCACATTTTAGTAACTTTGTGATATTTCAAACTTTTTCATTATTTTTGTATCTATTATAGTGATCTGTGATCAGTGTTCTTTGATGTTATTAGTATAATTGTTTTGGGGTGCAACAAGCACTACCCATATAAGATGGTGTAATATAATATCAAGCAAAGGCAACTTCCCAGGTTCAAAATACCAGCATAGGTGCTCTCTATTTTATTCAGTAACAAACCCAGAACAGAGAAGATCAAAACATGACATCATTCAAAATACAGTATTTACTAAGTATGATTAAATAATCTCCAAGTACTACCCCACCCCAGGACCTTCCAATCATTCAATCAATTACAAAGTCTCTGTTCTAAATACTTCTCCACCCCTAGGCTATACCTTAATTAAGTCCACCACAAAGCCCCTCTTCTCAAATGGAGATTAGTTTCCAAACACAAGCAAAACACATTCATCTGCTCAACCATAGAACACAAAAAGGTCAGAAGTTCCCCACCCCTGGATCACAACTGAATCTACCCCAGAGTTACATCAAGTTTAAACACAGCACTTAATACCCAAATGGAGGTCTTTTCTTCATCTTGACACGAGGCAAGTTCTCAGCAATCTTAGTTCCTGGAGAGACAAGGCTTAGCAAGGCCATAAGATACATTGCCCGTCCCTTCATGAATTTATCCTCTGTCTGTAGAACAGTCCTAGAACCCCTGAACACATTAGCAAAGCCCTCTCCCAGGATTTCTGTAAACATACAACAAGAAAATCCTTCTTCAGGG
>NW_027187374.1:1453234-1516238 GCF_028583685.1 Petaurus breviceps papuanus | reverse complement strand
CAGTACTGTCCCTCACCAGTGGACAGTATTCACTCTCTGTCTGCAGGACAGTCTCAGGCCTTCTTAACCAAATGCCAGGTTCCAGGACTTCTTCAACAGGACAGTCTTTCACCAGTGGACAAATCTGGCAAAATAACATCAAAACAGACAGACAAAGTACCAGCAAAACAGCCATGTCTCCTCAGTCCTTGGAGCTCAGGGGGCAGGTCTCAAAAGTCCAGGGCAATTCAAAGCGGCCACCAGCAATTCTCTTAGTCTCTCCACGAGGTGCAGCTACCAAAAAAGAACTTCTGCCTCTCTCTTGTCTCTCCAAATCTACATCACCAGCTCCTCCCACTTCAGGACTTTCTTTTCACATCAAAAAGTCCATCCCACAGGTGGGATTAACAAGCTCTGGGTTTTAATACAATCAATTTGAAAACCAAGCCCAATACAGGGGAATCTCCACATTCCATTACTATCACAGATGGCAAGCTTAATGGAGAAATGTGCGTGTTCTCACTGCTCCACTAACTGATATTCCCCTTTCTCTCTCACTCTCCTCACTCCCTATTTCCTGAGACACAACAATATTGAAATCAGACCAATTAATAATCCTACAATGGCCTCTAAGTGTTCAAGTGAAAGATTCAGTTGATGCAGCAAATTTCATGACTGTCTTATTTTAAGAAATTGCCACAGCCACCCCAGCCTTCAGTAAACCACCAACCTGATCAGTCAGCAGCCATCAGCATCAAGTCAAGACCCTCAACCAGCAAAAAGATTAAAACTCGCAGAAGGCTCAGATGGTGTTTAGTATTTTTTTAGCAATAAAGTATTTTTTAAATTAGAGTATGTCCATTTTAAAGACATAATACTATTGCATACCAAATAAATTACATTATAATATCAACATAACTTTCATATGCCCAGGGAAACACAAACATTTGTGTGATTCACTTTATTGCAGTGGTCTGGAACCAAACTCACCATATCTCCAAGGTACACCTATAACCTATATATAAATAACCTGGGATTCTACCTACCAATATGTATGTACTCAAGAACTAAAGAAATAATAGAAGACTTTCATAACTAGAAAAATATTAATTCTTAATTGTTGGATCATACCAACATAAATTTAAATGATACTATCAAATTAATTTACATATGTACTACTATGTCAATCAAACTACCAAAGGGTTAATCTATAGAGCTAGACAAAATAATAATATAATTCATCTGAAGGAACAAAAGGTCAAGAATTTCAAGAGAAATATAAAAAAAAAGATAGGAATGAAGGAGCACTAGCAATTTCAGATATCAAGCTGTGTGACAAAATAATAATCATGAAAACTATTTGGTAGTTGTTTAAAAAATAGGAAAGTTGGAGCAGCTAGGTAGTGCAGTGAATAGAGCACAGGCCCTAGAGTCAGGAGAACCTGAGTTCAAAACCAACCTCAGGGGCGGCCAGGTAGCACAGCAAGTAAGAGCACCAGCTCCAGTGTTGAGAAGACCTGGAGATCCAATCCCGGGCTCAGACACTTAGCACCCACCCAGAAACACCTGGCCTGTAACCTTGAGCAAGTTACTTAACCCCGATTGCTTAAAAAAATAATAATAATAATAATAAAACCAACCTCAGACACGTAACACTTAACTACCTGCATAACCTTGAGCAAATCACTTAACCCCAAATGTCCTGCCTTCCCCTCTCCAAAAAGACCAAAAAAAATTAGAAAAGTTAACTAATGGAACAGACTAGGTAAATAAAATCTAGAAATAATCTAACATAATAGCACTGTGCTTAATAAATCCAAGGATAAAAACTTTTGGGGGTAAGAATTCCTTATTCGATAAAAAAAAAAATGCTGATACAACTGGAAACCAATCTGACAAAATTTTCTTTAGACCAACACCTATCATTATATACCACAATAAACTCCAAATGGACACATGTCTTAAATATAAAAAATATCCCAAAAATTTAAAAGAGAAAAGAAATGATAACAGCTAGTGTTTACATAGTACTTACTATGTGCTAAGCACTTTATTCACAATTATGATCTCATCTGATCCTGTAAGCAACCCTATGAGGTGAGTGCTATCCTTATCCCCATTTTCAGATGAGGAAACTAAAGCAGAGTTCAAGACACCTGCTCTGGGACACACACTGCTTGAGGATAAATTTGAACTCTGGTCTTCCTGACTTTAGACCTAGGGCTCTAGCCACTCTACTACCCAGCTGCCTATAAATATCTTTCACAACTAAGACAAGGAAGAGGAGTCCTACTTAAACAAGGGAGAGGAGTAATCATAAAAAAATAAAGCAGACAATTTTAATTACATAAAAATTTCAAAGCTTTTGAACAAAAGAAATATAGTTAGATGGGAGATATTTGGGGGAGAAATCTTCACAGCAAATTTCTTTGATAAAGGTCTAATATACAAGATTTTAGGAAGAATTAATAAAAACACATAATAAAAGTTATTTCCCAGTTGATAAATGGTCAAATTATATAGTTTTCAAAAAAAAGCAAACTATTAACAACCATATGAAAATATGTTCCAAATCACTAATTAGAGAAATGCTAATTAAAACAATCCAGTGGTTTTACTTTGAAAGTAGCAAAATGACAAAAAAAAAGGAAAATAGCAATTTCTGAAAAGGCTGTGGAAGAAGTGGAACACTAATACACAGGGAAGGTAAGAAATGATTCAACCATTCTGGAAAACAACTTGAAAATATACCTCAAAAGTCACTAAACTGAAAATACCTTTTGACCCAGTAATACTATCATTAGGCATATATCCCAAGGAGATAAAGGGCAGGGGGAAAGGTTGAGAATATTTATTTATAGCAACACTTTTTGTAGGAGCAAAGAACTAAAAACAAGACAGGTACCCTTCAATTATGAAATGGCTAAAAAAAACCTGTGAGACATAATTGTGATGAAATTTTATTGCACCTTAAGAAATGAAAAATAAGATAGATTAAGAAAAGCATGGAAAGACTTGTACAAACTGATTAAAGATGAAATGAACAGAACCAGAAGAACAATTTACAGAAGCAATAATATGAAAAAAGCAATGTTGAAAGATTCGGAACTCTGAACAAAGCATCAAAAAATATTAATTTCAAAAGAATGAAGATGAAATATATCTTCTACCTCTTGAGAAAAAAGTAACATATCAGAGATGCAGACTGAAAGATACATTCTCAGACAGAGTCAATGTGTTGATTTGATTTGCTAGACTATACATAATCTGTTACAAGGAAAAGTTTCTACTGCATGAATGGAGATTATAGGTGGGGAGGTGAACCAGAAACCTCAAGGCCACATGTGGCCCTCTAGGTCCTTTAGAGTGGTCCTTTGATTGAATCTAAACTTCACAGAACAAATTGAGGCCACAGATTCCCCATCCATCGGTTAGCCATTAGTGAGAGAAACACAGAAAAACTTTTTTTAATGCACAGAAGAAAACAAAAATGTTCAGAAAGGGCACAAAAAAAACCTGTTTTGTTACTACCTTGTAACATTAAATATATATACATATGTATGTATGTGTATAAATATATACATTCAGATATATATTTATATTCTTCTTAAAAAACAAATTGCACATAAAGAAGTTCATTTCCTATGAAAGCCTCTTTCTTCTAAGAATGAAATGTAGGGGGGTGGCTAGGTGGCACAGTGAAATGAGCACTGGCTCTGGAGTCAGGAGGACCTGAGTTCAAATCTAGCCTCAGACACTTAACACAAAAACTAACTGTGTGGTCTTGGGCAAGTCACTTTACTCCAATTGCCCTCCCAAAAAAAAGCAAAAAAAAAAAAAAGAATAAAATGTAGAGCTAACAGGATGAAAATGCTTATTTCAAAATAAAATTAAAATATATTCTTATAAGTATTTCTATGTAAAGTACATTTGCACAGATATAGTAAATTATCATAAAATAACAAAAATTATATTTTTAATTATTTTAAAATTCTTGCATAAACTGATGCAATTGACAAGCATTATCTTCCTAGTGTTATTAAGTTCACAATAAAACAATACATAAAGGGGGAAGAAAAGAGATTGCAGGGTCAAGGTCATAATATTAATTGAGCATACTCACTTTACTAGAGATTGTTCAAAGCATACAACTCCACTACCACCCCCATTGCAGATGATGCCCCAAATCATGAACTTGCGTGCTGACATATCTTCTGAGTTCCAGACTCATATCTCTAAATACCAATCAGATATTGACATCCAAATGTCCCTTAAATACCTTAAATTTGGTATATTCAAAAATGAGCTCACTGTATTTCCCTCTAAAGCTATTTCTCCCTTTTACTTCACCATTTCTGTCTGTGGCACCACTGTTTACATGATCTCCCACATTCTAAATCTCTAACACCACCCTCACACCTCAAAGCCATCCTTCTCCCTATTATTACTATACCAGCACAGACCCTAATCACCACCCACCTGGATTACTGGAACCTTCTACAAGTTCTTTCCTCTTCTACTCTCACCCTTACAATTCATTTCTCCACATTGTGTCTAGGATACCGTTTTTTTAAAAAAATGCATAAATCAGGTCATGCCATTCCTCTGCTCAAAATTCTTCAGCAGCTCCTGACTGACTACCACATAAAGCTTAAGCTCCTTTGCCTGATATTTTAAGACCCTCCATAATCTAGCACCACCCTGCTTTCCCAAAATTTTGTTAGCCTAGAACAGCACCTGGCATAGAAGCAGGAATAAATGTTTGCTGACAGTACTGCCTCTGATGAAACATACTTCACACATTCCAGTCAAACTAGACTTCTGTCAATGGCCTCATCCTCAATCCTAAATGTGCCCTTCATTCGCCACCTCTGTGCCTTTGTTTATGTTCTTCCCTATCCCTGGAATATCCTCTCATTCTTATTTGCATTCCCTATTCATGCTTTAAACATAAATTCAAATGCTCTCTCATTCACAAAGCCTTCCTTGAGCTCCCTTTTAGTGCAGTGTTGGTTTAGACCTTATGTAGCATTTATTTTGTAACTCTCTAATGCATTTATCATGTATTATTATTCAGGGAGTGGTGCAGTACAGCAGAAAGACAGCTGTCCTCATAGTCAAGACCTGGCTTCATTTCCCCTGCCTCTATACTGTGTGACTCTAGACAAGTCACTGACCCCTTTTAGAGCCTCCGGTAACTCTTTAGGACTATAAATTCTAGGACAAATGTCCACCTGCATTGGGAGGTGGAGCTTCCACTTCATGAGCTCTCTATATCAATGAAATCTCAGTCCTGGTCTCCCCAAAATTGTGTAACATACACAAAATCTGTTTGTATGCATAATATATACCATCAAACTATAACCTCCATGAGGGCAAGTACCACCTTATCTAAGTAATATCTCCTCCAGAGCCTAGCATGATGTCCTACACAGAGTGAATACTTAATAAATGTCTGTTTAATGAAAGCACTCCTAACCCTGCTAAGAGTTTGGTTTATATATAGAAATTCATCTTTTTCAGTATGTAAAAATAAAGCCATTTACATGTTAGCTAAAATTACTTGTGCACATTCTACTGAATCATAATCATTTTTCAAAGACCTAACAATTCATAATAATAATTACAAAACAAACATTATCAAGCCACAGATAATACTCAACATTTTGACTCAACTTGTCAAAGAAGAAATCTTAAATTACTTTACAGCTGCACTATCTGAGAATATGGAGAATACTTACCCTATGATGGGCCTGTACTCAGGACTCTTTGGCCATGCTGAGCTGAATCAAATGAAATAAAAGTAATAATATCTTGTCACAAGAATCAAAATTCTAAAACTAACATTATAGAAAATAAGATATAATGAATGGGTGTGGATAGCCAAGGAAGCCTGATTCAGGACTCAGACATGTGCCTCTATAGAAGGCCCTTCTTGATGTGACTGTGACAGAGCTTTGTTAAACTTGCTCCTTGGGTCTTTTGATGTGGGTTACACTTAAAAGGATGTCATTTGAGTTCTGAGACCAATAGGCTCTGCCCCAAGACTTTAGTAGTTCAAAACCAAAATATTTGCATTCTTAGGTGGTCAGTTCCTATGCAGATGTACTTGATGATGCCTTGGGTCTTGAAGCCACCTCTCAAGAGCATCCTTTGTAATGTGACTGCATATGAAAGGAGTTAACTCTTCCTAAGACTTTCTGGCACCAAGAGAACAAAGTCTTATTGCCAGGCTACTTCCAGGATATGACAGACTAAGATAATGATAAGAATACTTGAGTCTTTTTTGTCTCATTGCTCTATAAAAACCTTGTCCTAAGAATCAATAAATGGAGTTCGTGGTTCTTCCTTCAACTACCCACATGCTTTGGTAATTTCTTGTTCATATCTCCAATCATGCTTAGTGCTGGACACTGAGCAGCCCACAGCAAATGGGCTCCATGACCTTTAGCCCTAGAGGTAATGTCTATCTTGGTTCCAGAAGTGCCAAATCTGATGAGGAAGATACTCTAATTAGAACAACTCTACATAGGTCAACAGTCAGGAAGAACTGAATTCAAATGTGACCCCAGACACCTACTAGCTATATGATGCTGGGAAAAGTCATTTAATCCTCAGTGGAGGCAAACAAATGAGCTAGAGAAGGAAATGGCAAATCACTTCAGTATCTTTGCCAAGAATACATCAAATGGGGTCACAAAGAGTTGGACACAACTGAAATAACTGAACAATAACATCTCCCATTCCAAGTATTCTCTTGTCCAAAGAAAACTAGGGAGTGTAGGTGGTTTTAGGGATTCCAGTATGATGGGGAAAGAAAAAATAGTTTTATTTTACTTCTCAAATTCCCAACTTCCAGCAACACAATTTTTTCTTTGAGTTCAGTTTTTTTTTTTTTTTTAAGCAATCAGGGTTAAGTAACTTGCTCAAGGTTACACGGCCAGTTATTTCTGGGTGTGGTGCTAAGTATCGGAGCCCGGATTTGATCCTCAGGTCATCCCAACACTGGAGCCAGTGCCCTTACTCACTGGCCACCTGGCCCCCCCTTGAGTTCAGTTTTGCTGTTGTTTTCTTTCCTGTTTAAAAAATAAAATAAATAAAATAAAGTGGGCACTTAGCACTCTTCTTGTTGGCTAAATGAAGTCATTAATCAATTGAAAACCATTTATTAAGCACTTATAAGTCAGGCACAATGCCAAGTGTGGGAACACAAAAAGAAAAAAGCAAACCAGTCCCTGACCACAAGAAGCTTACATTTTTTTAAAAATACATTTTTATTACTCTTGTTCTTATATCTTTCCCAATGAAACTATGATAGGCTCAGTATCTATGAGAGTTCCCCATCTCACCTTTTCCAAGTAGGTTAGGTAACTTCTTTCCCTAATAGTCAAGGAAACTGTTCTGAAGACACAACTGCCCTAGAGGACTAAGGCTCAACCATGTCAGGATTCCTGGTCAAAAGGTATAAAAGAGGTCTGCTCTCTTGCCCACTTAGAACTGGGGCCCTTCACAGCAGGTATATATCTAGCTTTGGGGAGTCTTTTGCAACATCTTGCCCCATGACAGCAAAGCATTTCTATATGGAGATTGGGGTGGGGGGGAGGCCCATATCTACCAACCTACTGGGCTACAATCCTTGTGAAGTGGACTTCCATGCCATAGCTAAATAAACATCTTTCTGTTCATTACTGAGTGATGGTAATACTCTATTACATAGAGAACCACAATTTATTTAACCATTTCCTAATGGATGGGCACTTGGTCTAACAGTCTACATTATAATAAGAGTAAGTAGCTAAGGAAGTACTCTGGCCTGGGAAAGCAAAGGGATGGTAAATGTAGTCACAGGCCCATTGGCTGACATGCCCTTTCTAGGTATTAGGTGGTACTGATTTTCTCAAAGCAAGAGGTAGAAAAAGAGGGAGGATGGGGATCACAATCACACAAAGTGACACAGAATGAAGATGGTCAGACTATATCATGGAAGGTCTTTGGGCATCTAAATAAGGTGAAATCCCACCAAGGAGAAGCACAGGGTCTCAGGGCAAGAGATGGAGAGGGGTAAAAGTTGAGCACTGAGGAAAGAAGAAAACATTTACTAAGTGCATACTCTGTGCTAAGCACTTTGCAAATATCACCTCATTTGATCTTCACAACAAACCTGAGAGGAATATGTTATTACGATCCCAATTCAAGTTGAGGATACTCGGGCAAACAAGCTAGGAGTACAGGGCCCCAGCACAGGAGCCAGAATATGAACACAAACTTTACTTTCTTCTCTACCTTTAACTTCACTCTAAGGCAACAGTATCCAGAAAGTCTCTAGCCTCATGGGGAGGTGCACAAGGTGTGCAACCAACCAAATGGAACATGAGAAGATAGAACAAGTCCCACACTCCCCTCAAGAGTTAATTGTAAGCAACTTTGATAGACTGGACTCTTCTCAGCAATGCAGTGATATAAGTCAATCCCAAAAGACGCATGATGGAGAGAAAAATGTGCATCCAGAGAAAGAACTAGAAAGAACTAAGTTTATATCCAGGTGGAAGCAAAATACCTGATCTTTTTCGTTCTCTTATTTGGTTCTATGTCCTCTTTACCTTTTTTCATTCCAGCTGATACAATCCGTCCTTATAACCTGACCAATGTATAATGTGAAAGTATTTACAGATCCTATACTTGACTATAAGCTGCCATGGAGTGGACAGGGGGGGGGGGGAGGAGGACAAAATGGTAAAATTCAAGGAATGGGGAAATTGAATCCTGAAAACAAAAAGGAAACAAACAAATTAATAAATTTTTTAAAAAAAGAGTTAATTGTAAGGGGGCGGCTAGGTGGCACAGTGAGTAAAAGCACCAGCCCTGGAGTCAGGAGGACCTGAGTTCAGTTCCAGCCTCAGACACTTAACACCCACACAAAAAAACTAGCCATGTAACCTTGGGCAAGTTACTTAACCCCAATTACCCTCCAAAAGGAAAAAAAAAAGAGTTAATTGTAAGGCTTGCCTCCAACACAACCACACTACAACCCCTTCCACAGCTATACAAGATTCCAATCTTTCTGCTTCTGTCAGGCAACTAGGGAGCACAGTGGAAGACCTGAGTTCAAATACTACCTCAGATACTGACAAGTAACTAAACAAGCGTCTGTCTCAGTTTCCTCATCTATAAAATGGGGATAATAACAGCATCTATCTATGAGTTGTAAAGATCAAATGAGATCATATTTGTGAAGTACCTTGCAAACTTTAAAGCATTGTTAAATACTAGTTTCCAAGATGATGATCCTGCAGGGCAATTATGACCTAACTGAAACGAAGGCACCCACAGCAGAAATTGCACAACTGAAAAAATTATTCCCCTCCAACATATGCATCTCCTTGTGATTAACAAAGTGCCTCCTGCAAAGCAAATTTTGTATGTGCTCTATGAGGTCAAGAGCCCCAAACGTGACCCCTTCTTATTTTGGGTTGAACAGGCCTGGGAAGAGTACAAACTGCAGCAGAGATCTCAATTACACTACCTTTCTTCCCAAATCCAGTGTTATTCATAACTTCCCTATTTCTGTCCAGGGCACCATCATCCTTCCAGTCATCCAGGCTCTCCAACTCCAGTGTCATGTTTATCTTCACTTATCCCACATACCCAAAATGTATCATTTCTACCTCCACTATATCTCATATAAATCCCCTTCTCATTCTACTCACACGACCAGCACCCTCATTCAAGGCCTCTTCCCAAAACGACAGCACGGGCCTCCTCAGGTGGCCTCCCTGACTCAAGTCTCTCTCTGCTCCAGCTCATTCTCCAGACCAAGTGATCAGGTCACCCCTATACTCAATAAACTCCAGTGACGCTCTTTTACTGTTATTAGGATCAAATATAAACTACTTTTTTTGGCACTTGAATACCTTCACAAGCTGGCCAGACTTATTACTTTCTTTCCCTATTAGTCCAGATATACTATCCTGCTTTCTAATATATACCAAAAAAATCCATAAAATTTCCAAATATTGATAGGAAACAAAGGTAGGATATCACCCAGTAAGCAGAGCCATATACAGATGAATGGATGATATTGAAAACATTCTGCTGAATTCAGTGTAGAGACAATTCACATTTGCTTATTGCTTCCACACTTTATTGTGAACTCTTCTGCTTGTTATTTTTACATTGTTTGTGGTAGACTCTACACAAACCTAAGACCTGCTGAAAACTTATGTTCACTGACTCAATGACCTATTATTTGCTTATTTTATAGTGTATGTTTCAAAATTTTTTTTTTTGCTTTTTGGTAGGAGGAAGTCAGGGCAATTGGGGTTAAGTGACTTGCCCAAGGTCATGTGGCTAATAAGTATTAAGTGTCTGAGGCTGCATTTGAACTCTGGTCCTCCTGACTCCAGGGCCAGTGCTCTATTCACTAAGCCACCTAGCTGCCCCTGTTGCAGTTTTTTTAAGATACCTAAAAGAAAGATAATTCCATTTACTTGGCTAGCTACAATGATCAAATAAATAATTAATTGCTAGCAAGCAATTGTTATTTATAAGTCTGCCCTATTATCCAGGTCATAGTGATATTTTTTAAAAATAATGAAGCATATTATACCATATAGTAAAAAAAGTTTTTTCTGTACTTTTAACAAAATAAAAATATTCTTAAAATATTGTTTAGTCATCTTTCATTTTTTTAATTTCCATTTTTGCAAATGTCTTACAGCAGAGATAGGGAGGGACTAGATCTATGATTTCTTTGGTATAGGGAAGTCTAGGATAAGGAAAACCTCTCTACTAATGCTTCTCAACACCTGATAGTCTAGGGGTGGCTAGGTAGAGCAGTGAATAGAGCACCGGCCCTGGAGTCAGGAGGACCTGAGTTCAAACCCAGCCTGAGACACTTAACACTTACTAGCCCTGTGACCTTGGGCAAATCACTTAACCCCAATTGCCCTGCCTTCCCCCCTACAAAAAGCAAAAAAAAAAATCAAACAAAAAAAAATCAACTCATATTCTTAGAGATACCCAGAGCACTGAGAAGCACATTCAAGTTTACATGTGAAAGCATAGTAGAAGGCATATTGTAATGGGTACAAAATGATTTGTATCCAGTGATCATTTAAATATTAGGTGACATTGAAGCAAAAAGATTAATGTACTAATTTGGACACCATAATCCTGAATCACTGAAACAGTATTTCACAAAAATCCTGAGTTTTTATTCTTCACAGATGATTCTTGAAGAGATAATTAATATTCAGTATAAATACACTGGCTTTCTCCAGTCACAAATGCAATACTCTATCGATAATAGCACCTACCTCACTGGGTTGTAGTGAGGATCAAATGAGATAACATTTGGAAAGCACTTAGCATAGTGCCTCGTACATAGGAGTAAGTGCTTAATAAATGCTTATTCCTTCCTTCCTTCCCTCCATCCACCCATACACCTGAGATAAAGTCAGTTAATTTAAAATCTTATTTAGACCATTCAAAGTTAGCTTCCAATTTCTACTATTCTTAGACTGGATGCCTTTTAAAAAAGGAAATGTTGTCAACTGTGCTAAATCACTTGATTCAGCAACAGAGAAAAAAATTAAGACCTAGAACAAGAAACCCAAAATGATTCCAAATAAGAATACACATTGTTTTCTGTACTAAAGTGTCACTTGGCAAATGCTGGAAGGGATGTGAGGGAAAATGAGACATTAGTGCACCATTTCTGGAATTGTGAACTGATTCAACCATTCTGTAGAACAATTTGGAATTACGGTCAAAGGGCTATAAAGCCATGCATGCCCTTTGACCTAGGAATATCACTTTTAAGTCTGTATCCCAAATGAAATTTTAAAAAGGAAAACAAAAAGGACCTGTATGTACAAAAATATTTATAGCAACTCTTTTCTAGGGGCAAAGAACTGAAAATGAGGGGATGCCCATCAATTTAGGAATGGCTGAATAAACTGTGGTATGTGATTATGATGGAATACTATAAAAAGTGATGAACAGGATACTCTGAGAAAAACCTGGAGACTTACATGAGCTGATGTAAAGTGAAATATATTATGTACATCACAACAGCAATATTGCAAGATGATCAGCTGTGAATGACTTAACTATTCTCAGCAATACAACAATCCAAGACAACTCTAAAGGACTTGTGATGAGAAATGCTTTCCATCCCCAGAGAAAGAACTGATGCTGTCTGAATACAGATTGAAGAATACTTTTTTTTAACTTTCTTTGTTTCTTGGGGTTTTTTTCTATATTTTCTTTCACAACATGACTATTATGGACATGTTTTACATGACTACACATGTATAACCTGTATCAAAATGCCTGCCTTCTCAATGAGGGGTGGGGAAGGAAGAAGGGAGAGAATTTGGAATTCAAAGTTTTAAAAACAAATGTTAAAATTGTTTTTATATGTAACCGGGGAAAAATAAAATGGTAAACAAGAAAAAATACAGTATCATTTGGGAGAAAAGACAACCAACACCCATGCACAGACATATTTTCCCTCTTGACCTCCCTTGGTTTATTTTTCCTTTACCTTATTCCCAAAGGGATAGTTAGAAATAGCTCAGAACTTAAAAAAAAAAAAACAAAGGAACACAGAAGCACTAAAGAGAATTTCTATAGGGAGCATCGCACATTCCCATTTTGAAATTTTTTCCCCAACTGTTTAAATTGTAAATTCCTGGGGCAGCCAGGTGGTGCAGTGAGTAAGAGCGCCGGCTCCAGAGTCGGGATGACCTAGGATCTAATCCGGGCTCAGATACTTAACACCCACCCAGAAACACCTGGCCATGTAACCTTGAGCAAGTTACTTAACCCCAATTGCTTAGGGGAGGCCAGGTGGCGCAGTGAGTAAGAGCACCGCCCCCAGAGTCGGTAGACCTGGGATTGAATCTGGGCTCAGATACTTAGCACCACACCCAGAAATAACTGGCTGTGTAACCTTCAGCAAGTTACTTAACCCCAATTGCTTTAAAAAAAAATTGTAAACTCCAATAATTATACGGTCCACATTCTCTTTATTTTTCTTTAATAATCCTACTACCTGGTAATGATCTGTATGTAACAGTCACTTAATAATGCTAGATGAGTAAGTAATAAAAATAATAAGTTGGCAATTATATTGTGCCTATGTGTGCCAGGTACTCTCCTAAGCACTCCACACATGTTATCTCAGGTGGTCCTCACAATAATGCTGGAAGATAGGTACCATTATTATCCCCATTTTACAGCTAAAGAAACTGAAGCAAAAAGAGGTAAAGAAATTTGACCAAGGTCACACAGCTTGTAAGTTTTTGTGGTCAAATATGAACTCAGAAACTTGATTCCAAGTCCAGCATTCTACCCAGGCAAGTATGCTAAATAACTTGACAATATAACAAATAAATGACTTACCTGCTAAATGTCAAAATGAAATTAATGAATTTTATATATAAAATAATTATGGGATGAAAGTAAAATCTGAGAGCTAGATTTCTCTGGTTCCTTATGCCTACTACAGAGCCAGCTTAGAAATTGCATCAAGTCCCATGTTCAGGATTCTTAACTATTCTTCTTGTGCTCTCTGCAACATCATTTGAGAAGTGGCAACAATATCTAATACATTAAGCTAGTCATTCCAAAAGTTTTTACCCCAACACACAAAGAAATGTAATTGTTTAAAAGCTATCTTCTTGCCTACTTTAGGCTCCAGAGAATGAGACTGAATTTTAGAAGCAAATTAGCATTCCAGATAGTTGGCAAACCTGAAAACAACAGACAACACTGACTATCAATTTTTGAGTCACTATGATTTTCTAAGAAATCAAAACAACACCTTCTAGGTATTAACTATATAGTGCATTCAATTCACACAGCATATACAGAAATTTTGCTGCCTGGTTCGTGGATTGTTTTTAATTTCAGTAACCCAATAAGCCTAGAGACAGGATTTTTTTTTAATTTTTGTATTTTCAAATACTACTTTCCAGTAAAAGATCATCAAATAACTAATCTTCTCAGAATTATATTTATAGCTCTTTTGTAACTGATCAACAAGTAAGGTCACTAGGAAGACAATGTATAGAAATATCTTCAAGAAAGTTCTCAATTTTACATGGAAATAGGCCTAAAAAATGGAGGTACAATCACTTTTTTCCTCCTAATCCAATGTAACCTCTCATTTCAGTATTTTTTAATATTCTATTTGAAAAACATTAAAGTACATCTAATATTAATATCTGTATTATTAAAACACTGATCACAACTCTAATGGCACCCCCTGAATGTTGGTATCTTCCTTTCACAGTCATTTTTATGGGCTAGTTAATTACTGAAGTATGAAAAGAATGACTCATAGAAAAATACACTCAATATGTGAGCTGATTGTTATTGATTTGTTCACTATGCAACTGAACTCCTCTTCCCCCAAGGTCAAAGAGTCTGATATCTGTATATAGGGAAAATTGAGAATCAAACAAGAAATAGTGGAGATCATAAAAAACAGAATAGATTTTGATTATGAAAAATCAAAAAGTTTTTGCATATATGAAATCAATGTAAACTAAGAAAAATGTTAAATGGGAAGAAGTCTTCACATTAAATGTCTCTGGTAAAACTTTGATATTAAAAATATGTAAGAAATTGGCATGAAGGGAGACCTTAAACTCCCCCTCTCTGAACTTGATAAATCTAACCTCAAAATAAACAAGAAAGAAATTAAGGAGATGAACAGGATATTAGAGAAGATAAGTATGATAGATCTCTGGAGAAAACTGAATGGGAATAAAAAGGAATATACTTTCTTCTCAGCAGTTCATGGAACATACTCAAAAATTGACAACATTCTAGGGCATAAAAACCTCACAATTCTATGTAGTAAGGCAGAAATATTAAATGCATCCTTTTCATATCATGATGCAATAAAAATTATATGCAATAAAAGGGCCATGGAAAGACAGACTAAAAACTAATTGGAAATTAAACAATTTAATCCTAAAGAATGAGTGGGTCATGGGGTGGCCAGGTGGCTAGCAAGTAAGAGCACCGGCCCCAGGGATGACCTGGGGATCAAATCTGGGCTCCGATATTTAGCAACAAACCCAGAAATAACTGGCCGTGTAACACTGAGCAAGTTACTTAACCCCAATTGCTTAAAAAAAAAAAGAATTAGAGGGTCAAACAAGAAATTATAGAAACAATCAGTAATTTCATTCAAGAGAATGATAATAATGAGACAACATACCAAAATTTGTGGGATTCGTTAAAGGCAATTCTTAGAGGAAGTTTTATATCCCTGAGTGCATACATGATTAAATTAGAGAAAAGGGAGGTCGATGAATCAGGCATGCAAATATAATATAAAATAATAAAATAAAATAAAATAAAAACCTAGAAAAAGAACAAATTCAAAATCCCCAATTAAATACTAAATTAGAAATATTGAAAACCAAAGGAGAGATTAATAAAATTGAAATTAAGAAAACTATTGAATTAATAAATAAAACTAAGAGCTGGTTTTATGAAAAAAAAATGATAGACCCTTAGTCAATATGATAAAAAAAGAAAGAAGAAAACCAAATTATGAGTATCAAAAATGAAAAGGGTGAATCTACCTCCAATGAAGAGGAAATCAAAACAATAATTAGGAATTATTTTTCCCAATTGTATGCACATAAATTTGACAATCTTAGGAAAATGGATGAATATTTACAAAAATACAAGTTACCCAGATTAACTGAAGAGGAAATAAATTACTTAAATAACCCCATCTCAGAAAAAGAAATTGAACAAGCCATCAGTCAACTCCCTAGGAAAAAAATCTCCAGGGCCAGATGGATTTACTAGTGAATTCTATCAAACATTTAAAGAACAATTGATTCCAATACTCTACAAACTATTTGGGAAAATTAGTGAAGGAGTCCGACCAAATTCTTTTTATGACACAAATATGGTACTGATACCTAAATCAGGAAGAAATAAGACAGAGAAAGAGAATTATAGACCAATCTCCCTCATGAATATAGATGCAAAAATTCTAAATAAAATACTAGCAAAAAGACTACAGCAACTTATCTCAAGAATAATACACTTTGATCAGGTAGGATTTATTCAAGGAATGCAAGGATGGTTTAATATTAGGAAAACCATCAGTATAACTGATCATATCAACAATAAAACTAGCAGAAACCACATGATCATCTCAATCGATGCAGTAAAGGCTTCTGACAAAATACAACATCATTAAATACAACAAAATACAACATCATTAAACATATTAAAAACATTAGAAAGCATAGGAATAAATGGAGCCTTCCTTAAAATAATAGGTAGCATCTATTTAAAGCCATCAGCAAGTATTATATGTAATGGAGAGAATTTCCCATAAGATCAGGGGTGAAACAAGGGTGTCCACTATCACCCTTCTTATTCAATCTGGTACTAGAAATGTTAGCAGTAGCAATTAGTGAAGAAAAAGAAATCAAAGGAATCATATTAGGCAAAGAAGAGACCAAGTTATCACTCTTTGCAAATGATATGATGATATATTTAGAGAATCCTAGAGAATCAAGTAAAAAACTACTTGAGACAATAAATAAATTTGGTAAAGTTACAGGATATAAAATAAACCCACATAAATCCTCGGCATTCCTATGTATTTCCAATGAAATTCAACAGCGAGAAATAGAAAGAGAAATCCCATTTAAAGTTACTGTAGACATTATAAAATATTTGGGAATCTACCTGCCAAAACAAACCCAGGACCTATATGACCACAACTACAAAACACTTTTCACACAAATAAAGTAAGATCTAACTAATTAGAAAAATATCAATTGCTTATGGCTGGGTCGAGCCAATATAATAAAAATGACAATTTTACCTAAATTAAATTATATATTTAGTGCCATACCAATTAATTTACCAAAAAACTACTTTATAGAGCTAGAAAAAATAGTAACAAAATTCATTTGGAAAATAAACGGTCCAGAATATCAAAGGAATTAATGAAAAGAAATGCTAGGGAAGGTGGACTAGCTATACCAGATTTCAATCTGTATTATAAAGCAGAAGTCATCAAAACTACTTGGTACTGGCTGAGGAATAGAGGAGTGGATGCATGGAATAGATTAGGCACACAAGATTCAGAAGTCAACAACTATAGCAATCTATTGTTTGATAAACCCCAAGACCCTAGTTTTTGGGATAAGAACTCACTCTTTGACAAAAACTGCTGGGAAAACTGGAATATAGTATGGCAGAAACTGGGCATAGACCATTATCCAACACCATATACCAAAATCAAGTCTAAATGGGTGCATGATCTAGGTATAAAGGTTGACACTGTAAGCAGTCTTGGAAAACAAGGAATAATTTACCTGTCAGATTCGTGGAGAGGGAAAGACTTTATGACTAAACAAGAATTAGAGAACATTATAAAATGTAAAATGGATAATTTTGACTACATGAAATTGAAAAGCTTCTGTACAAAGCCAATGTAACCAAGATTAAGAGGGAGGTGGGAAATTGGGAAAGAATCTTTACAACCTATGTCTCTGACAAAGGACTCATTTCTAAAATATACAGAGAATTGAGTCAAATATGTAAAAATACAAGTCATTCCCCAATTGATAAGTGGTCAAAGGATATGAACAGGCAATTTTCAGAGAAAGAAATTAAAGATATCTATAAGCACATGAAGAAATGCTCTCAATTACTATTAATTAGAGAAATGCAAATCAAAAAAACCCTGAGGTACCACATCTCACCAGTCAGATTGGCTAAGATGACAAAACAGGAAAATGACAAATGCTGGAAAGGATGTGGGCAAATTGGAACACTAATGCATCCCTGGTGGAGTTGTGAACTGATCCAGCCTTCCTGGAAAGCAATCTGGAATTATGTCCAAAGGGCTAAAAATACTTTCATATCCTTTGACACAGGAATACCACTCCTAGGGTTATATCCCAAAGAGATCACAGAAGTGGGAGGAAGACACATATGTACAAAAATGTTTATAGCAGCTCTTTTTGTGGTGGCAAAGAATTGGAAATTAAGGGGGTGCCCATCAATTGGGGAATGGCTGAACAAGTTGTGGTATATGCATGTTAGGGAATACTATTGTGCTATAAGAAACGAGGAACAGACAGTCTTCATATATACTTGGAGAGGCTTATACAAACTGATGCTGAGTGAGAAGAGTAGAACCAGGAGAAATTTGTACACAATTATAGACACAACGTATGTGTGATGACCAACTTTGATAGACTGGACTCTTCTCAGCAATGCAGTGATATAAGTTAATCCCAAAAGACTCACGATGGAGAGAAATGTGTGTATCCAGAGAAAGACGTAGAAAGAACTAAGTTTATATCCAGATGGAAGCAAAATACCTGATCTTTTTCCTTTTCTTGTTTGGTTTTATGTCCTCTTTACCATTTTTCATTCCATCTGATACAATCCGTCTTTATAACCTGACTAATGTATAATGTGAAAGTATTTACAGATCCTATACTTGACTATATGCCGCCATGGCAGGGAGGGGAGGGAAGGGGACAAAATGTAAAACTCAAGGAATTGTGGAATTGAATCCTGTAAACTAAAAGGAAACAAATTAATTTTAAAAATTAAAAAAAAAAGAAATTGGCATGAATATATAAAATGAATAGCCATTCCCCAATAGAAAAGTGGGCAAAGGATATGACCAGTTTTTCAAAAGAAAAAAGAAACAAACCAGAAAAAACTTCAAGTTACTGATAAGATAAATATAAACAGCTCCGACATTTCACCTCATACCAATAAATTGGCAAATATCATAAAAGGCAGAAACAGTAAATGCTAGAGGAGTTTGGAGAAGAAAGATATATTATTATGCAGTTGGCAAAGCTTTCAATAGTTCCAGGGTATAATTTGGTATTATTTTGAGAAAAGTTACTAAAACTAGTAACTGACGATCTAGCAATCTCACTACTGAGTTTATACTCCATCAATCAAAGGCAGAAAAGTTTTCTACACACACATATAAGTTTGTGTATGTGTGTGTATACACACACATACCAAGCAGCACTTTTTGTGGTAGCAAACACCTAGAAACAGTAGGTACACACAGGCTGGGATATGACTAAGGAAAAATTGGTATATAAATGTAATGGAATTATCACTCCATAAGAAATGATGTGTGAAGAATTCAGAGGAATATGGATAGAAAGCAAAGAAAAAAGAAGCAATATAACAATGCACCAAGAACACAATAGTATAAATGGAAAGAGCACCAAAAGATATCAGAATTCAGATTAAATGAAAGAATCAATCCTTGCCTCTAAAAGATCAATGATGACACCCTTCCCTACTCTTCAGAGAGAATATAGCATTATACTCATTCCAGTCTTTGTGCCTTTACTACTGCTTTTCTCATCTGATCCCTGCCCTAATCATTATTACCAACTATCCACCTTGTAAACATCCTTCAAGAGTAGCTTAAATTCCACCTTGAATTCAGGGAATCATGATGGACAAACTAATCCAACCCATAGTGATTACTTCCCCTAAATTCATAGTATATTGTCTGTATTCATTTTGGCACGTTATCATATAGTGTCTCATGACATCTGCTGTATTGTGGCATCTACTATTATTTAACTCCTTTGTAGCTTGGCTCTTCTCTGTATTTTCTCTCTTTAACTAAATTATAATCTCTTTATGTGTAAGGGCTGATATACTTCACTTTATCCCCCACAGTTGTTAAAAACAGAGTGTTTTACATAGAGTATTACTGAAGTATTTGCCAAGTGAAAATTTTCTCTCTGATTTAAAATTTTCTTTGGACTGATGAAATGGATTAGACTAGATGTTCCCTTCCAACTCTAAAATCCTGTAATTCTATGATATTATTTGTTCTGGGTCAGGTCTGACTTAAGGAAGTCCAGTGATTTGAGGTTTAGGATTAGAACAAAGGGAGACACTAACAGCCTAACACATAACAAGAAAGAAGTTTGCTAAACAATGCCATTGAAAGGATGATCAGTAAGGACAGGGCACTGGTTCAGGTAGATGCAGCCCCCATGTCTCAATATGGAAAAAGGGCTTCTCAAAGGCTGCACTAGGTCACAAAGGTAAATTGATTCCCAGGATACTGAGATATCTGTCAAGTGTAAGAGGCATCTAAGCCTAGTGAATGATCCCTTTGTGTCCTAGGTAACCAGGAAGCCACATCAGTAGTTCAAGTCATAGTCTCTTAGAACAATGAGTTTCAGGAACATCTTCCCTGACTTTTAGGGGAAAATTACCCCAGCATCCATGGAAGGAACTCTAGAGGATGCTACTCCTATCATTTTAGTTATTTGGTAAAGGTAAGTGGTTCAGTCAAAGAAAGAAATAGACTCAACAGAAATGTAGATCAGATGTTCTCCAGTATCTGGTGATTCTGAACCTTATAAGAAAAATCTCCAAAGAGGAAAATAAAAATGCTGCACAAAGAAATAGCTCACTAAGTCATCAGCTATTTGCTTTAAATCCAACCTCAATTTGTAAACTAACAATTTTGTCATCAAGATTTTAGTAAATTGGGCGGCCAGGTAGCACAGCAAGTAAGAGCATCGGCTCCAGTGTTGAGAAGACCTGGAGATCGAATCCTGGGCTCAGACACTTAGCACCCACCCAGAAACACCTGGCCGTGTAACCTTGAGCAAGTTATTTAACCCCAATTGCTTAGGGGCAGCCAGGTGGCTCAGCAAGTAAGAGCACCGGCTCCAGTGTCGGGATGACCTGGATCAAATCCGGGCTCAGATACTCAGGACCACACCCAGAAATAACTGGCCGTGTAACCTTGAGCAAGTTACTTAACCCCGATTGCTTTAAAAAAAAAGATTTTAGTAAATTAACATCCTTATTCCTTTTTAACAATCTTGAAAATTCTCTACATTCCTAATAAGTAATTTTAACTATTTTTTTTTTTTGCTTTTTGGAAGGGCAATTGGGTTTAAGTGACTCGCCCAAGGTAACACTACTAGTTTTTGTGTTAAGTGTCTGAGGCCAGAATTGAACTCAGGTCCTCCTGACTCCAGGACCAGTGCTCTATTCACCATACCACCCAGCCACCCGTTAACTATATTTTCAACAATTGATGTATATATAATTTGAGAGTCATATTAATATCCCCTTACAAAGTCAACATTACAAGATAGAACCAAGATTGCAGAGTAGGAGAAAGTGGTATAACCCAGTTTTCCCCCACAACTATGGCACAAAGATTAAGAACATAAACCCAAGGCCTTATAGGAAAATTCTAGAAAAAAATATCAGTTATTTTTCTAGCTCAAGTCACCATAGGGAAATAGAGAAGAACTCTGGGAGTGGGTTCTAGCCAAGAGCACACCATGGGCTTGAAGCCTTCCAATGTAGGTAATGGATAAGGATCAGCAGCTATGCAATTGGACAAGAAGGGGCAGATCCAGCACATAATGTCCTGACCTTGTTCAAAGAGCAAAAACTGGTGCCAACTGGCAGATCTGTTGCTCAAATTCTAGGTCATAGATCCAGTGCAGCCTTGAGAGAGAATCTAAGCCCATGGGTGGCAGTCCAAAGCAAGGAGTGGTTATGAGTCTGAGACTGTATAACTGAGCAAAAAGCAAGTACAGAAGTAAGCAGCAGCTATATGACTCTAAGGAGCAGAGCAGGGGTCATATCTGGCCCCTAGCACAGTCCAAGCAAACAGCAGAATAACCAAAGCAGGGAGCCTAGAACAATGGGGAGCCTGTACTTCAGTTAGTCTAAACCTTCAAAGCTTTCCAACTGGCTGACAGTGCCTGAGTACAGCAGCAACACAGCGAAGTTTCAATCAAGAAAAACCCCACAATTGCATACTCACACCAAAACCCAAGTTAGGAGGTAGCAGTGCTCAGACCAGGAGATCAGCACTCAGACTTCACCTTGAATCAAAGGGCCTGGGCTCACCTAAAAGCTTGCAAAAATATAAGGTACTATCCTTTAGAGCCTTGAATAAAACAACATTAAATACTAAGAGAAGGCAGTAGGAAGAGCCAACAAAACACAAGTACAAGGAATACCCTTCAGAAATTTGTATAGCCTAGGCCTAACACAAATTCCAAACAAGGAAGTAAAGCTAGAAGGAGGAGTGAACAAAACAAAAAAGAATTCCACCATAATTATTATGTGTACAGGAACACCCAACATACAAACCCAGAAAAAGAGAGTAACTCCAAAAACAGCTACAAGAAAAGTTTCAAAGAAAAACACAGCTTGGGCACAAAGTCAACAAGAATTCTTGAAAGAAATAAAGCAAAAATAATTTAAAGAGTTTAAAAAATGTTTTATAAGTTAAATGAGAATGTTGGAGGAAAGAATTTTCCCATTGAAAATTTCCAAAGGAAATGAGAATACTAAAGAAAAAAAACTGGAAAAGAAATGAAAGCACTAGAGAAAAGAACAGGAAGGTAGTAAGTTATAAAAGAAAGAAATGGAAAGCAAATTAACAGCTTGACAAAAGAAGTACAAACTATACCCAAGAAACAAACTGAAAATTAAAGTGGACCAAATAGAAGTATGTGACTCCAAGGAAAAACTAGAAATATTAAAAACAAAGGCAAAAGAGAGAAAACAAAAAGAAGGCAATATAAGTTATCACAAAACAAAAACTGACCTGAAAAACAGATCAAGAAAAGATAACCTAAGAACTACTGAACTACCAAAAAGCTATGAGCAAAAAAAAAAAAGGACCTAGACCTTAGACTGATTAAATAAATAAATGAATGAATAAAGCTGCCCAAGTATCTCAGAATTAAAGATCAAAATTAAAATGGGGGGGAGGGGAGGATCCACCAGTTATCTCCTGAAAAAAACTCCAAAAGAAAAAGTCCAAGAACACTATAACCAAAATCTAGAGCTTTCAGGTAAAAGAAAAAAAACTGCAAACATCCAAAAAGAAAGAATTCTAGTATGAAGAAGCCACAATCAAGATCACACAAGATTTAGCAGGCATCACTCTAAGGGAGCAAATATCTTGGAAAAAAATATTCCAGAAGGCAAAATATATAAACTTACAATCAAGAATAATTTATCCAAGTGAATTCAGTATAATCCTATGGGGCTTAGGATGGTAGTAGGGGTGGGGGAAAGGGGAAGGATTCCTAATGAAAAGAATAAAGCTGAGGAGAAAGTCTGAAATATAAACTCAGGCATCAAGTAAAACATAAACAGGTAAATATCAGTGAACAACAATAAAGGACTAATTAGACAAGCATAAACTGTTTACATTCTAATATGAGAAGAAAATATATTTGTCCCTGAAGAACTCTCTCATCAAAAGGAGTTATAGAGGCAGCATAATAAAATAGAGGGATGGGAAGGAATTTTATTATATTCTGATGATCCTAAAATAAAAATGTAAAGGGATGGGTAAAGCACTAACTAGAGAGGGGATTAGTACAAGAGAAGGGAGAGGAAATTATGTTATATAATTAAGATACACAAGTAGAAGTCTATACAAACAAGAAGGAATAGATGAATGGGAATAGCCATTGAACCAGTCAAAGGAAAAAAAGAATACACATATATCATAGAAATACATTTCACTCAAAATTAAAATAGGAGGGGAAAGGGTAAGGGGACAATATGAGGGAGGATAGATTAAGGGAGGATTTAAGCAAAACAAATTCTAACCACAGAGAATAGATCACAAAGATGGGTTTTAAGAAATAGTGGATGAAAACCTATGAACTCCAGGTTAGGAAAAGAGAAAAGACACAGGGGAACAGAAGCAGACTGTGTCAAATAGGGCATGAATGCTAAATACATATCTCCTTTCTCTTTCCCTTTTCTTCTTTATAAAGATGGGTCAATACACAAAGAAAGAAATGTATAAGACAATAAAATTAAGGAAAATACACAATTAATGATCACAACTGTTAAGGGCATGAACTCACTCAGTAAATGGAAAAGGATATAAAAATCAATTATGTAGTAGAATCCAACAATATACTATTTACAAAAAAACACATTTGAAACAAATGGATATCTACAAAGTAAAAATAAGGGGCTAGAGTAAAATCTACTATGCTTCAGCTTAAGTAAAATAGGGAGAGGTAGCGATCAGGATCTCAAAAAAGGCAATAACAAAAACATACTTAATTTAAAGGAGATGAACAAGGAAACTACATTTTGCTGAAAGGTACAAGAGAAAATGAATGAATGTCAATACTAAATATGTATGCACAAATGACAGAGTATCTAAATAATTAAGGAAAAGTTAAATAAGTAATAGGGAAATATAGACAGTAAAACAGTAATAGTGAAGAACCCCCTTGTACCATTTTCAGACCTAGATGAGTCTAACCAAAAATAAACAAGAATAAAGTTAAGGCCTGAAGAGAATTTCACAAGAATCAGATATGCTAGATAATTTATATTATATATCATGACTCTTGAATATGAATAGAAAAGAGTATCCTGAGAGACAAAACCAGGATTGTGGAGTAGCAGGAAATACAACTGAGTTCTCCCTAACAACTTCTCCACAAGAAACTAGAAAACGCACCAGACTAAGTACTCATCAGGAAATACAGTGAGTCATTTTCCATCCTAGATAGAGAGACCTGTAGACGCTAGAGACAAGGTATAGCCAAGAACAATTATGATGAGTATTTGAAAGCACAGGGAATAAAAAAAGGTTGCAGTTGTGTTCCAAGGCACGGAAAGATCCCAGATACATACTGCAAAAGAGCCCAACTTTGTGCAAAATGTAGGATTGGGTTTAACACGGCAGCTTTGTCGCTCACTAGTGAGTACGCGCACACAGATGCAGGACAGATTGACAAAGGTACCTGAACCCAGGTGTGATGTACCAGAATAAGGAGCAGTCACCCTCGGTTGTATATGTAAGAAGGATCAGCTTCAAGACTACATGAACAGAATGGAGTTTCAGTTCCAGCCTCTAGTCCAGTCTGAAATTTGTGGCAAAATAACTAGGGTAAGAATCCCAGACCAAAAAAGAGCCTGAAGTTCTGTCATTCTGAACCAGTAAAGCTTTCCAATTGGCTGATATTGGCTGGGTTTGGCAGCCTAACATAAACCTGAAGTTGGGAAGTAGGCCAAAAGAAGGATAAAACAAAAAGAATCCTAGCATAAAGAGTTTTCAGGGGGGCAACAATGCTTAAGGTAACAACTAAAAGAAGAGAATGATTCCAAAACATCTATAAGCAAAGTCTCAAAGAAAAATATAATTGGCACTAGTTGAGTTGGAATTCATGGAAGAGATGAAGCAAGAGGTTTCTTTTTTTTAAGAGTTTTTAAATGTTTTTATAAGTGAAATGAGAGCACTAGTGGGAAAAAATTGTAAAAGAATTGTATGCTATAGAAGAAAGAATTGGAAATAGAATTAATAGCTTGGAACAAGAGCTGCAAAACTAGGCCTAAGGAAAAAAATTCCTTGAAAATCAGAATGGACCAAAAAGAAGTTAATGACCCCATAAAAAAATAAGAAATATAAAAATAAAATCAAACGGCTGAAAATTAATAGAAGAAAATATAAGATATCTTATAATCAAAACAATTGACCTAGAAAACAGATCAAGAAAAGATCTTTTAAGAATCATTGAAAGATATGACTAGAAAGAATGTAGACACTGCCTTTCAAAAAACTGGAAAAGAAAACTACTCAGATCTCTTAGAGCAAAATGGCAAAGAGAGAAGAGAAAAATACACCAGTCACATCCTGAAATATATCCCAAAAGAAAACCTACCAGTACTATTATAATCCAAATCCAGACCTTCCACATCAAAGGAAAAAAAAACTGCAAACAGCCAAAAAGAAAGAATTAAAGTACAGTCAGTTCTGTTATCTTGTTTGAAAATGAAAATTTGTTCCAGAAGATTGACATATTAGGAAATCACTTGAATCTAATAGATATTTTGTGTTGGCTTATACACAATTTTACATGAACATGAATGGAGTTTCAGAGAGAAACAGCAAGAACACAGAATACTACACTATTTTACAACAATTCACAAGCTGCAGCCACTTCCACAAGCGAAGTCCAGGTCTTTTTCAAGTTAAAGTGTCATATTTATTGTACATCATCTATTGTAGTAAGAGCTAAGGGAAAAGAAGGCTGGCTCATAACAATGTCCTACATCTCTACCTTATACCATGACCCCAGTCCCTATCCCCTGCATCCTGCATTTGCCACCAACTGTGTAAAAAGTGCTACACCTAGGACCTCAGAAAGAAGTGAGTTCAAATTCCATCTCAGACACTTGCAATGTCACTGTGTGACATTGAGCAAGTCACTTAACTTCTGTTTGCCTCAGTTTCCTCAACTGTAAAATGAGGATCACCTTTTATCTCTCAGGGTTTAGTAGACACTATATAAATATTGCTTCCTGGTCTCCCTCCTTTTTACCCATAGCATTAACTTTGCCAGCCAGAGGTCAGTGAGAAACAGGGGTGGGGGGGGGGCCCTGATGAGCAATAGTCTGAGGCTACAGACAATGCCACTATTATTGAAATATTTGTATATTTTTAATCCATTTAACATAAAAAATGTACTACCATTTTTATTAGATCTCTATCTTTTTTGATGTGTCACTTACATATTTTGATATTGTGCCCCACCTCATTTTTCTCATAAGCCCTGTGGTTTTTATGTGCTGATTTGGGGGGAACATACATACCACAAAATAGCAGAACAGACTATACCATGTAGTCACACAAGATTTGGCAATTGCCACTAAAAAAAGAGCAAAGAACTTAGAATACAATATTCCAGAAAGTAAAAAGGCTTACAACCAAGAGTAATTTACCCAGCTAAACAAATTCTTTGAGGAAGTAGAGGAAGGATGGAGGAAGAATGGACCTTTAATGTAACAAGCAACTTCCAAGAATTCCTGATGAAAAGGCCTGAGCTAAGTAGAAATTATGAAATACAAACAAAGGAAACAGAGAAACATAAAAAGGTAAACATAAGTGAGCAGTAATAAGGGACTAAACAAGAACTAACTATTTACATAGGGAAATACTATGTGTACCCCCTCAGAATCCTATCATCATCAAGAGTTGTAGAGACTAATGAGAGAGGACCTGAAGGGTTTTGTTATGTTCTGATGATCTTAAAATAAAAATGAAAAGGAAGAAAAAATGGAGTATCCTAGAGAAGACAAAGGTTGATGAAGGAAAGGGAAAATTAGCTCCCATAATCATAGTGCAAAAGTAAAAGGCTATACAAACAAGAAAGAATGGGTACAGGAAGCAGCCTCACTTGACTCTCACTCTCAAATGAACTAGACAAAGGAGGGAATACACACACACACAACACACACACACAGATACAAAAAATACATTTCACTCAACAGAGTCACAGGAGGGAAGGTGATATGGTAAGAGAAGGATAGATTAAGAGAAATATTAATTATAAGCAAAACAAATTCTAACCACAGAGGATCAATGACAAAGAGAGGTTTAAAAGGGAAAAAAGGACAAGAGCCTGTGATTGGCCTCTGAGTGAGGGGAAAAAGGAGAGGCAGAGGAACAGAAGGAGATTGTATAAAACACAGAACAAAGGTGTTGAACACAGCCCATGTTCACACCTTCCTCTTCTTCATAAAGAGGGGTCAGGAAACAAAGAGGAGGAAGAATAAGAGAATATGACAAAAGAAAATAAACAATTAATGAACCTAACTGTAAATTCTCTCACACACACACAAAAAGGAAAATTATTAGAGAAGCAGATAACTAGGAAAAAAAACTTTGTGGCAAGTTTCTCTGATAAAGGTCTCATTTCTAAAACATAAAGGGAAATGAGTCAAATTTATAAGAATAAGAGCCATTCTCCAATTGACCAAAAGTCAAAAGATAAGAATGAGCAGTTTTTTGAGGAAGAAAGTCAACCTATCAAAAACCACATAAAAATGGTCTAAATAATTAACAATTAGAGAAATGAATGTTAAAATAACTGAGGTTCTTTTTTATACTTATCAGGTTTGCAAAGCTGACAAGAAAAAATGGAAAATGACAAATGTTAGAGGGGCTGTGGGAAAACATATATGTACTACTGTACTGTTGCTGGAATGGGGACCTGATTCAGCAATTCTGGAAAGCAATCTGGAATTATGTCCCAAAAGTTATTAAACTGTATATGTCCTTTTCCCTAGTGATATTACTACTAGGTCAATATTCCAAAGATATTAAAGAAAAAAGACAAAGACTTATATGTAGAAAAATATTCAAAGTAAGTGATATTACTATTAGGTCTATATCCCAAAAGATATTAAAGGAAAAAAAACAAGGACTCACATGTAGAAAAATATTCAAAGTAACTCTTTTGTGTAACAAAGAATCGAAAACTAAGGAGGATGCCTATCAACTGGGGAAAGGCTGAACAAGTTATGGTACATTAATGTGATGGAATCCTATTGTGTTGTAAGAAATAACAAAACGAATGATTTCAGAGAAACTTGGGAAGACTTGTAAAAAGTGATAAAGAGTGAAGTGAGCAGAACAAGAAGAACAATTTATACAATAAAAACAATACTGTAAAGATACAATCAATTTTGAAACACTCAGCAACATAAACACCAACCACAGTTCCAAAGGATTCATAATGACACATGCTTCTCACCTCCTGATAAAGAAATGATCTTCAAGAGAACAGATTAAATCACGTGTATGTATGTATGTGTGTATGTGTGTGTCTGTATGTATGTATGTACATAGAGACACACATGTGTAGGGCAGGGGGAACATGACTAATATGTAGATTTGTTTTGCTTGACTATACCTGTTTGTAACAGGAGGCTGCTTTTCTGATTTCTCAATGGGGGTAAGGGGAAGTGAGAGCGAGAGAAGACACACTTGGTTTGATTGAAAATATTTTTAAAATGTGAGTATCCAAATTTCTCAGCTATACATGGCAACTTTACAAAAATTAACCATGTACTATTGGGGCACAGAAACCTTGTAAGTGCAGAAAAGTCAAAATTTTAAACATATCTTTTCTAAAACAGTGCTATAAAATCATATCCAATAAAGGAGTACTCAATAAACTAATTGAAACTAACTGGAGACTAAATCACTTAATCCTAAACACTGTCAAAGAACAAATCATAGATACATATAATGATATAATTTCTGTTAAAGATAATGACAAGGAATAAGACAACATACCAAAATTTGGGAGATTCAGTCAAAGTAGTCCTTAAGAGTAAGTGCAGATCTCTATATACCTTTATTAATAAAAGAGAAAAAGAACAAATCAATGAATTAGGCATATAATTTTTAAAAACTAGAAAATCAAAAGAATACTAAAAACACAACTAAATGCCAAAATAAAAAAAACCTTAAGATCAAAGGAAAAAATACAAAATACAAAAAAAATTTAAGCTAATAAACAAAACTAGGAACTAGTTAATAAATTAACTAACTTGATGTTTTTTTTTAAAGAAAACCAAATTACCAAAAATTTCAAAATACAAATCATCAAAAATAAAAAGGTAACTGGCCATGTAACCTTGAGCAAGTTACTTAACCCCAATTGCTTTATAAAAATAAATAAATAAAAAGGTGAATTCACAACTGATGAAGAAATAAATTATCAGAAACTATTTTGCCAAATGATACCCCAATAAAACCAAGAACTTAATGGAAAATATAAAATTTCCAGATAAAACAAGAAATAGATTTCTTCTAAGTTCAGAAAAAGAAACTGAACAAACCATAAATGAATTTCCTCCTCAAAAAAAAAACACCCAGAACCAGATAGACTTACAAATAAATTCTACCAAATACTTAAAGAATAATTAGTTCTAATACTAACTAATTTGAGGGAAACAGCAAAAGGAGAGGTTCTACCAAATTCCTTCTATGATACAAAAAATAGTATTGATACCTAAACCAGAGTCAAAACATAGAAAACTCATTTTTAAATAAAATATTAGTAAGAACATTGGAGTGACATACATACAAAATATTATACACTATGAACAAACTGGATTTATACCAGGAATGCAATGCTGCCTCAATAGTAGGAAAACTATAAACATAATTGATCATATAATAATAAGAACAACAATGATCATGGCTTTTGACAAGATAAAAGTACTTATGCCTGTTTTGTTTTCAAGAAAACCAACTAGAAAGCATAATAATAAACAGAGCTTCCCTTAATATAAATAGTATCTCTCTAAAACCAAGAGCCAGCATTATATGTGATGAGAATAAAACAAAGGACTCTAAAATAAAAAAGGGTAAACTAATGCTATCTATTTAGAAATCCTAGTGTTAGAAATTCTGAAACTGAGGAAATAAATATATGCAAAAAGGAACCAAAAACTATCACTTTTGCAGATGATGTGATGGTTTTTTTACAGCATCCTAAAGAATTAACTAAAAAACTACTTATAACAACTAATAACTTCAACAGTTCCAGGTTATAAAATATACCTATATAAATCATCAGTATTTATGTATATTGCCAATTAAAACCAGCAGGAAGATATAGAAATTTCATTTAAAATAACTACAGAATTTATAAAATATTTGGGAGTCTGCCTGCCAAGACATACACAGGAACCATATGAATACAATACAAAACATTCTTTAAAGTCAGATCTAAATAATTGGAGAAATGCTAATTGCTCATGGTTGTCTAAGCAAATACAATAAAAATTATAATATGACCAAAATTAATTTATTTATGCAGTAACAAAGTAGTCAACTACCAAAGGATTACTCTATAGAGCTAGAAAAAACAACAACATTCATTTGGAGGAACCAAAGGTCAAGAATCTGAAGGGAATTGATGGGGGGGGGGGGGGGGGGGGGGAAGTAGAACAGAAGAGGGCCTAGCAGTGCCAGATCCCAAAATATACTACAAAGCAGTAATCATCAAAAGAATTTGACACTGGTTAAGAAATAGAGAGGTCAATCAGTAGACCAGATTAGGTACACAATGTACAATAAACTGATAAATTCAAAGATCCAAGCTATTAAGGTTTATTTTTCAACAAAATTATTCAATACTATTAAACAAAAACTGCTAGGAAAGTAATCTAACAGAAAGTAGGTATAGACTAACACCTAACACAGGATAAGCTCCAAATATATATGATTTAAACATAAAGGGTGACATAATAAATTAGAGGAAAAAAGGAAGAAATTACCTTTCAGATCAATGGCTAGAAGAGATCACAGACAATAGAATGGACAAGGCTGATTACATAAAATTAAAGTTGTTTTGTTTTTATACAAACAAAACCAATCTACCTAAAATGAGAAGAGAAGCAGGTAACTAGGAAAACTTATACCAATTTTCTCTAATAAAGGTTACATTTTCCAACATATAACAGGTATTGATAAATGGTCAAAGGATATGAATAGGCAGTTTTCAGAGAAAGAAATCCAAGCAGTCTATGACCATATTTTTAAAATGCTCTAAATCACTAATAATGAGAGAAATGCAAATTAAAGCATCTCTAATGTTCTACCTCATATCCATCAGATTTACAATGCTGGCAAAAAAAAAAGTGACAAATGCTAGAGGAGCTGTGGGAAAACAGATATGTAACCCAAAAAGTATCAGAGAAAGAGGGAAAGGACTCATATATTCAAAAATACTTATAGCAGCTCTGTTTGAGAAAGCAAAGAAATATGGACTGAAGGGTTACTCATGGACTAGTGAATGATCAAGGTCATGGCATATGAATGTGACTGAAAACATGCTATTAGAAGCAACAAAGGAGATAGTTTAAGAGTAAAATAAGTAGAACCTAAAGAACAATGTATATGATAACAATATAGTAAAGATAATCAGCTCTGAAGGACTCAGCAACTGATCAATACAATAACCATTCACAATTCCAGAGGACTCATGATAAAACATGCTACCCACCTTCTAACAGAGATATGATAGAATCAGAGCAGACTGAGTCAGTCATTCATACATGTGTGAATGTGTATGCGTATGTCTATATACATATGCACAAGTGTGTGTACATATATGTGCATATGTGGGTGTGTGCGTGTATGTATAATGACACTGAAGTGTGTGGGCTTGTTTTGCTTGACTCTACCTGCTTATAACAGATTTTGTTTTTCTACTTTCTTACTGGGGTGGTGAGGGAGTGGGAGAAAAAAATGGTGGATCTTTGAAAAAAATAATGAATTTTTTAAAAGATTCATGTCACCTTTGTTTCCTAGCTCACTGAGTTGTGCTGTCTTTTAAGGATTTTTTGTTTGTTTGTTTTTATACACCACAGTTATTTCCCAGTACTCTTCTCCCAACATCAGGCACCAGAGCCATTGAAACCTCCTTAGAAGTGTCACCTCCTTCAAACTGTTAAAAGAATTGAATGTCTGCAGGGGGAAAAAATGCTCTTTAAAATGCCCAAAATTATTTTCTTCAATATGAAGGAAACTCTAGAATTCAAATTCCCTAGATTCTCTGGAAAGTACTTTGTGTTTTCCAAGATAAATTCTATAATTTCTACTGGACATAAAAATGCTTCAAAAGATTTTCTCAAAGCTAGGCCTGTAGAATTGCCCTTCTGGCTGTTTGCCTAGTTTTAATGGAGAGTAATAAAACGCGAATAGTTTTCCCTACTCTGCCCTGTTCACCTGAAAGACTCAAGCATCAAATAGCTACCCATCTCCCTAAACCAGTCACCGGCTGACCAGTGATCTAGTCTTGAAAAACTCATCTAACCAGCAAGTACTCTCTTCCAAAATGAATTTCCATGCCTGAGTACATCTGGTTATGAACACCTCGTTTCCTCCTCTTCACTTCTCTCAATTCAAAACTACCTCATGTCACCTTATTTCAACATTTTTCTCTCCCAGTTTACAGACTCTCAAAAAACTACTAACATAGTTTTTACTATGAGGGAGTACTTTATAAGAGGAAGGCTGGAAGTGATAGAACTGGTAAAAATAGCTTCAAAATTGAGTAAGTGGCCTAACATAATAGAATAACATAATAAGTCCTACCCAACATAAAGGGAATGGAAACTTTCAAGTACAACAAATATGATCTAAAAGTAGCAAAATGTTGGGAGTTATCACTAAATGTAGTCTACTCTGCCATCTTGGCTCTGCTCCTCCACTAAATATAGTCTAAAGCCATCAGACAGATCATTCTCACAATTCCTCTCCTTAACTTCCAACTTCGGTCACTGTCTCCATCATAGCTTGCCAGTCACACTTTAGTCTTTAACAAGGCAAGGCTCACTTTAATCATCTCACCTAGACAGGCCATCTAATTCAACTCATATTTATCAGAGAATTCTCTCTACCACATTACTGAAAAATTATCACCCTCCTTTTCCATGAAAACTTCAAATGACAGTCCACTTCACATTCGAGTATCAATACTGATTTTAAAAAAGAAAGTTTTTCCTTAAACTGTTCCTGAATCTCCCTCTACACCCATTTTTCCTACTTCTACCCTCAAGATCAAACTTAGTCTAGTCCTTCCATAAGACAGTTATCATGCCCCTGCTAATTTTCTCCTCTCCAGGTTAAATATCATACCAAGCTCTTTCAATTAAGCTTAGTATAGAAAAATCTCAAGACCCCTCACCATCCTGGCTGCCCTACTCTGAATGTCATTCCTTAAATGTCACAGAACTGAACACATCTTGGATAACCAGGGTGGGGAACATTGGCACTGTTTCTTTCTGGACACTCTGCCTCTTAATGCTGCCAAATACTCAGTTGTTATTAACAATAACAGTTTGTCCAAGTATTCCTTCAAAATAGTAGAAGAAAAGGTAGGCATTTGAATTTGCTAAACTTTATCAATCAGTGGAAAACAATATAACCCCAATATTTGATTATGTCTTTGAAGGTCAAATAGCAATACATTTGGTATCACTTCCCTGCTCCCACTTACAAAAATTTTATATGTAAGATACTAACAGATTCCACTGTATTTCATTTCTTATTATCAAAATATGAATCATATGAAAAATACTATCCACCTCCAAAGAGAGAACTGATAAACTCTGAGTGCAAAGGGAAGTATACTTTTTAAAAATTTTCTTTATGTTTCTTATTCTTTTTTGGAGTTGGTTTTTTGCAAAATATGGAAATATGGTTTACATGACTTCACATGCATAATTGCTATACTGCTTGCCTTCTCAATGTGAGGAAAAGAATTTGGAACTCAATTTTTTTTAATTAATGTTAAAAATAGATAATCCCATCTATGTATGCATATATATGTATAGACACACTATATATATATATATATACATATATATATGTATACAATATGAAAATCATGGCAAGTAGTATACAACCAGAATACATGATCAACACAATATATGTGTAGTACACTGGGGTCACTGAGTAGTTTATTAGCATGGTACCATTCTCTAAAGGAAAGAATACTAAATTTAGTATCAGAAGTCTCAGTCTTAGATCCACATTTATTAGCTATGTGACCTAGGCAAGTCTAAATCTCATTTTCCTTAACAGTTAAGTTCAATGAGTCTACAAAGTGATGTGGCAGTCAAAAAGGCAAATAAGATTTAGGGGGTAGGGTGACTAGTATATTTCATTGATAAAACACTCTCCCAGTGAGGAAAATCCCTGTACCAATGCACATTTGCTCAATAATTATAGTCTCAGAGGCAACTGGAGAACTCAGAAATTATCTCTGTGTAATAATCTCAGAATAATCTCTGTGACTAAGGTCATACAGAGAGTCAGAGGCAGGACTTGAACTTAGGTCTTCCTAACTCTGAGGTCACCAGGCTAAACTGACAAAAGGACAATGTCCAAAGCTAATGAAGGAATGAAGCATTTATTAAGTATTAACTATGTGCTAAGCACAGAACACACATAGAAAAGTCAGACAGTTCCTGTCCTGAAGGAACTCCCATCCTAATCGTATGACAACACACATGGAAAATTTCATGGTCCTTAAGGTGTAGCAAAGTCGGGTGTAATGCTTCCTATTTAAGTGTTATTTTCACTGATAAAATGATATCAATTTCTGGTGTTGAATTATTTGAGAGTGCCAAATGTGTCTTTAATGACAGTGTCACCAGTGTCTTTGGTAGAAAGACCTTCCCATTCTGGGTCTCCAATAGCTGTCACTGAAGCACCTGTAGGAGCAGTTGCCAGACCGCATTTCCACAGAAGTTGTTTCTCCACAGGAGAATGGCTGAAAGCACTAGGCTGGAAACAATGCTATTCCCAAGGCTCTTGGCCTCAGGGTCCTTGGCTATCTCCATCAAAGTCTGAGGAAATGATGGTTAAGATGGAAGTTTAACTGGCCTGGCTCATGCTGCTTCCTATATCTCCCTTCAGGGCCCGTAGTGCTTCAGTTATGCTATCTGCCTTGCAACAGCTGGTCAACAGTTGGTGAACATGGCTAGCTCCTCCATGGGAGTGGCCTCCCTGTATGATGGTTGCGAGAGGTAGGCTCAAAAACCAGAACTGGTGGCAAAGAGGGTGCTGCCACTCCCAGGGCTGCCTGTTCATGGCAGTTGGTCAGCAGCTGTTGCTGGTGGTGATAAGGAATGAGGAAGCAATAATCCCACTTTACCTCATCCCAGTCAGACTACATCGAAAGTGCTCTGTTCAGTTCTGGGTCACATATTAAGAAGGACATCACTAGCAAGCTGGAGTACTTCCAGAGGAGGATGATAAGAGTAGTGAGGGCACTGGCGACAAGGACTGGATGGATCAACCGGGAATGTCTAGTCTGTTGAAGAGAATATTTAGAAAGAACATGGTCACTATGCTCAATTCTGTGAAAGGCTGTCATGTGAAAGAGATCAGAATTATTCTCCCTGGTAGAAAAGGACAAAATTAGAGCCAATAGGTGAAAGTTACAGAAAGACAGATGCATATTTAAGTTAAGGAAAAACTTCCTAATAATCTGAGGTCTTAACCAATAAAAAGTTGATTCAATACGTAGTGAGTTCCCCATCAGTGGATTGTAAAATCCAGAGCTAGGAGGACCTCCTTGAAGCCCATCGACTCCAACCACCTAATTTTACACAGTTGAGGAAACTGAGGCCCAAAGACGTTAAGTCACACATATTCTAAGTGGAAAAGCAGTCCCTCCAAAGTAACATCAACTAATCTTATTATTAAGTACTTGCCTATGTTCAAGGAACTGTGCTAGCTGCCTAGGATACAATGACAAAAAAAAGTTTACATCCTTTCAGGGGAAACAACTTGTATACATCTTCACAGATACAAAACATATACAAAGTAAATAAAAGGCAATTGGGGAGGGGCAGACACTCATAGCTGAGTCAGGGAAAGTATCTGAAAAAGCCTTGTATAGGTGTTTTGAAGAATGTTGAGATTCTAAAAGGCAGAAGTGTTGATGGAATACATTCTAGTCATAGAAGACAGCCTTTTGCTGTGGAGATAAAAGATGCTATGTTTTATCTTCAGGAAAGCCAGTAAGCCAGTTTAGATGAGTATGTGTGTGTGTGAAGGGGAATAAAGTTTCATAATTTTGGAAAGAAAGGCAGCCAGATTCTCAAAGGCTTTAAGTGACAGAGGAGCTTTTATTTGAACCTAAAAGCAACAGAGAACCACTAGAGCTTCTTCAACAAAAATGACATGTTTAAACTCGTGCTTTAGGAATACCACTTTGGCAGCATAGTGGAGTTTTAATTGTTAAGATGAGAACCTAGAGATGGAGACACCAATTAGGAGGACCCTCCCCCCTGTAAGTAAGAAGTAATGAGGGCCTGAACCCTCTCATGTGTTGGCCACATGAGAAGAGAGAAAATGATAGACATGAGAGGGGTTATGGAAGTAGAACCAACAGGGCCTAGCAATATATTGGACATGTGTGAGGGAAAGTAAAGAGACATGGATAACTCCAAAGTTACCAACCTGAGTGAGAGTGACTAGAAAGATGGTGGCACCCTTAAAATGTTCTGAAGTGGGTTTGGAGGGAAAAATAATGAATTCAATTTTGGACATGTTGAGCTTTAGATGCCTATGCAACATCTACTTCAAAATATACAATAGATGGCTGGTGATGTGGGACTAGAGCTAAGGAGAGAGACTAAGGCTAGTTACAAGAGTCAGTTCTGTAGAGGTCATTTAAGACATAGTGGGCCTGACTCAGACAGGCCAGGACCTGGTTAGTTCATGTTGAATCTTGTAACAAAATAAAAGGAACTCATAAGCCATTCAACAGTCATCAAAAAGAAGTTTACTTAGCCACCTCATGGAAAGGATATTCAACAAAGATACAATACTCCAGCATTTAACTTGGTTGGATGTCTACTCTCCCACATCTGCACATGAAAACACAATGAAACACGGCAAGGTATGGTGATTTAAACAGTTTGGAAACATCCCCAATTGTAAAGGACTCTGACTCTACCCTGGTGAACTTTTTTACATCCTTAGGTGACCAAAAAGTCTTTTCAATGAAGTCATGTACTATCATGAAGCTACCTCTAAAGAAGTGTAGCTTTGACCCCTGGACCAATTAAGTCTCTGCTAACAGTTTGGCCACTTTTCATGGAAAAACTAACCTAACCCATATTTCTGAGGAAGGGTGAAACCCTGATAATTGTCCTATCACACACAGGAATTGGGGAGGTCATCAAGAGAGAAGAGGGCCTTGAGGTTCACCCATAGTTTATGGATATGAATGACATGGATAAAGATTCATCAAAAGAGCAGCCAGACAAAGAAAGTGTCATGAAAGCCCAACATCATGTCAAGTGTCACAGAAATCCAGAGGAGGGAAATATGTAGAAAGAACAGACTCAAGAATTCAAATGCTATATGTATTTTTCAAGGAGAATTACAACAAAGACAAGTTAAGCACTATTTCCACCACATCATGCTGCCTCAGGGTCTTTAAGGAGAGGCTAGGTCATCGCTTTTCAGGAATGTTATAGAGAAGATTCCTATTTAAGTATGAGTTGTACTCTTTTTCCTTCTGCATATTTTCACAGAATGCCAGATTTAGAAGTGATCTGAAATGTTCAATATAAGCCTTAAGGTCTCGGGCAACTCAGATTCCTTTATAAGTATACCAGGTAAGCAAAACACAAGATAGAGAGTATAACGAAGACAGAGAATTTCAGACAAAATAATCAAGAAAAATCTGAGAAGCAAAAAGAACACTTTCAAATAGGAGTTTCAAGAAAGACTTCATGAAAAAACTGAATTAAGACTTGAAGTACAAGAAGGATTCTGGGAAAGTCAGAGATAAGGACACAATGCACTACAGATTCAGGTTCAAACAGCCCCCTTGGGTACACAGAAATGGAAGATGCCATGTCAGGTTCATAGAGTTGACAGACTAGTTAGTCTGGAAAATAAAGCCCATGAATGCAAATAATATGAAATCAGGGTAGAAAAGTAAATTAGAACTGATTTTTAAAGGACCATCAATGCCAGTATTCTTTTTTAACACCCATCTCTCAGTGGGGTTATGTGACAACAAAATACGAAACACATTTTTTAACACTTTCAGTTTTATTGTTTTGTTTTTACATTAAATATATTTACAGATTATTCCCACTTCATGAGAAGCCTCTTGCAGCAAAAAAATTCTCTCCTGCCTATATCCTACTCCACTTGGAGGGAAAAAAAGAAGAGAAAAGAAAAAAATTTACTTTAATAAGTTCATAGGCAAGCAAAAACAAATTCCCCCATAGCTGTAAGCAAAAATGCATGTGCCTTATTATGCACCTTCAATCCATTACTTCTCTGTAATGGATAGTATGCTTCATCACTTGTCCTCTGAAATCGAGGTCATCATATTTATCATAATCCATACAGCTTTCAGAGTTGTTTTTACAGTATGGTTATTATACAAATCGTTCTCTCAGTTTTGCTTGCTTCATTCCTCATCAGTTTATAAAAGTACTCAAAATTACTCATTTTTGTAACATTGCTGTTATAGTATAAATTGTTTTGGTCCTGCTTATTTCACTTTGCATCAATATATATGTCTTTCATTGTCTTTTCAAAATCATCTTTTTCCTCATTTCTTACAGCACAATAGTACTTCAACACATTCATATACCACAATTTCTTCATATATCTTTCAATTACTGGAGATCTTCCTAGTTTCCGGTTTTGTTTCATTTTGTTCTTCTGATACCACAAAAAGAGCTGCTATAAATATTTTTGTACATAAAGGACCTTTTCTTTATATCTCTTTTGGGTATAGGGCTAGCAGTGATATATCTGGATGAAAGGACAGACAGTGTTTAGGAACTTCTTGTATAATTCAAAACTGCTTTCCAAAACAATTGTACTCCTTCACAGGTCAACAACATTGCATCAACGTACTTGTTTTCCCACAACTCCTCCAACATTTATCATTTTCCATTTTGTCATCTTTGCTACTCTGATGGTTGTGAAGTGGAATCTTAGAATTGTTTTAATTTGCATTTTGCTAATTATTTGTGAGTCAGAGCATTTTTTTAGATGGTGATAGGCAGCCTGGGTTTCTTCTCCTGAGAACTTTTTGTTCATATGCTTAAAACCATTTATCAAAAGAGGAGTCTTTCTTATAAAGTTGAATCAGTTTCTTATGTATCTTAGAATTAAGAAATTTATCAGAGAAACTTGCTGCAAAGATTGTTTTCCCAATTAACTGTTTCCCTTTTAATCTTTACTTTATTAAATTGGTGAAAAAAAAATTTACATAATAGAAATTATCCATTTCATCATCTGTGATCCTCTTTATTCATTGGTCATGAACTTTTCTTCTATCCATAGATCTGAGTTTTTCTTCCATATTTCTTTAATATGTTTGTAGTGATGTTTTGTACTTAAGTCACATATCCATTTGGAGTTTATCTTAACATAAGTCATGAGTTATTGGTCTAAATCTAATTCCTTCCATATTGCTGCCCAATTTTTCCACTAGTTTTCTGTCAAATGATGAGTCATTATCTCAGTATCTGAAGCCTCTGTGTTTATCAAATACTAAGAATATTAGATACATTTGCTTGTATATATTATATACCTAATCTGATTCACTAATCAATCTATTAAACAGTACTAAAACTCTTTTAATAATAACTGCTTTGTAGTATAATTTGAGATCTGGCACTGTACTCTAAAATCTCCTTTGTGCCCATTTCTTTTCACTGTTTCTTTTGAGAGTCTTGAATTTTTTCCTTCATGTGAATTTCGTTATATTTTCTAGTTCTATAAAATGATACTTTGGTATTTTGGTATGGCATTTATTGAGGAAATGGATTTAGGAAGTATTATCAATTTTGTTATATTGGCTTGTCCTGCAAATGAATAGCTAATATTTTTTCTAATTATTTAGGTCTCCCTATTTCTGTAAACCATTTTTTGCAGTTGTATTTATATAATTCTTACATGTATCTTGGAAGGTTGACTCAAGTATTCTATACATTCTGTAATAATTTTAAGAGGAATTTCTCTCTCCTTGCTAGGTTTTAAGGTTTAAGACAGAAATGTTGATGGTTTTTGTGGATTTACCCAAAGAAAAGAAAATGAGTATAACACAGAGGACAACAGAATGGAGCATGGTAGTTATAATCATGTTGTCACATATAAAAAATAAAAAACTTCAAAGAATAAAAAGAAGTGTGTGGGGGTGGCTAGATGGCAGAGTGAGTATAGCACCAGACCTGGAATCAGGAGGACCTGAGTTCAAATCTGGCCTCAGACACTCAACACTTACTAGCCCTGTGACCTTGGGCAAGTCACTTAACTCCAATTGCCCTGCTTTCCCCCCTCCAAAAAAAAAAAAGGAATAAAAGAAGTAAATGATATCATCAAGCATATGAATACTCAAAAAAGATGATCTATACACGTGGCAAGGGCAAGGGATAACAGGTGGATAGCCCAAGTGCTGTTCTTTTCAATGTCAGAAGAAAAAAAAATAAGGAAGACCTCCAACCAGCATCAGCATGACCTCCTGTGGGGAATTTATGGGAGGGACAGGGACAGCATGGATTGCAATCTGCATCACTAGTGGGAAGATCCAAATTGATGAGATCACATAGATTCATTTAATTACCTGAATAAATATCAAGAAAAGGTATTTATGTTTTAACCTATAAGCAGTATGGAGCCACTGAACATTTTTGAACAGAAGAGTAACATGATCAGACTTGTAGATTAAGACTATATTGTTATCTATGTAAAGGATTAGTTAGAGAAAAGAGAGACAGGTGGAAGAAAGACCAGTCAGAATGTTAATTATAGGATTCTAGGTCAAGTAATGAAGACTTAGAGTAGAAAAGTAGGATAGCAAGTAGTATTAGAGCTGAGTCTTTAAGGAAAGTAAGAATTCTATGACTGAGAGAGAAGAAAGGGATAAATACTAGAACTGTGAAGCAAAATTGATAGAATTTAGCAATTAACTAAATATGGTGGCTAAGGGAGATGAAAGAGTCAAAGATGACTCTAAGATTTCAAGCCTGGGTAACCAGAAGGATGGCATTACCATCAACAGAAATAGGGAGGATAGGAGAAAGGACAGGTTTAGGGAGAAAGAAGATCAGTTCCATTTTGAACATACTATATATTCAAATAGAAATATCCCAATAGGTGGCTGAAGATGTAGAACTTGAGTTCTGAGAAAAGATTAGAAATGGGAGTAATAGATTTGAAAATCATCTACATAGAGGTAATAATCAAACCCATGCAAGCAAATCAGACTGATAATTAAGAAAGTATAAAGAGAGAAGAGGGGACTGTTACCTATTCTTTGTCACATCTAATTAGCTGCCAAATTGCTGAGATCATCTTGGTGAAAAATACTCCAACTAAAGGTTTCTTTTAGTGTTCAATGTAAATAATGATTCAAATGTCTTTCTATGGTAAATTATATACTACAGCTTCACTTCTAACTAAACAAAGCTTGGATCCTAGATGCACCAAAATATTTACAGCTGAACTTTTTGTGGTAACAGGGAATTGGAAACAAAGTAGATGCCCATTGATTATGAAATGGTTAAACAAATTGTGGTACTTGAATGTAATTGAATATTACTGTGCTATAAGAAATGATGGGTAAGGAATACAAAGAACCATGGAAAGATCTATATGAACCAATGCAGACTGAAATAAGCAGAGCCAAGAAAACAATATTTATGGGGCAGCCAGGTCACTCAGTAAATAGAGCCCTGGCCCTGGAGTCAGGAAGACCTGAATTCAAATCCAACCTCAGACACTTAACACTTAACTAGCCATGTGACCTTAGGCAAGTCACTTAACCCCAACTGCCTGGCCTTACCCCTCCAAGAAGCAAAAAAAAAAAAAAAAAAACTATATTCACAGTGACAACAATGTAAATAGAACAACTACACACCAAAAAATCAAAAGTGAATGTAACAAAATAATAAAGATCAAGCAGGGCTTGAATGAAAAAATATGAGAAAATACCACCAACCTACCCATTTGAGGAGGTAGGAGATACATAGGAGCTACACGTTGCACAAGTTTTCGTTTTTCAACATAGCAATAGATTGTACTGGGTTTGGTTGGGGTTTTTTTTTTTCTCTCTAAAAAAATACTATTTCAAATTAGGGGAGCATGGAATTTTTTTTTCTGTTATTCTGGAGTTTCAGTCATGTCCAACTCTTTGTGACCCCATTTGTGGGGTTGTTGTTTTTTTTTAGCAGATACTGGAGTGGTTTGCCATTTCCTTCTCTAGCTCATTTTACAGATGAGAAACTGAGGCAAACAGCGTCAAGTGACTTGCCCAGGGACACACAGCTAATAAGTATCTGAAGCCAAATCTAAACTCAGGTCTTCCTGATTCCAGGTTCAGGGCTCTATCCACTGCACCATCTAATTGTCCCATATGGAATATTTTACCTGTCAGATTTACAGATAAGGGAAGAATTTATGACCAAACAAGAGATAAAGAGCATGTTAGGATATAAAATGGATAATCTTGATTACATCAAATTAAAAAGGTTTTACACAAACAAAACCAAAGCAATCAAGATTAGAAGGAAAACAGGAAACTAGGACAATTTTTACAGCAAGTTTCTCTGATAAAAAGGTCTCATTTCTCAAATATATAGGGAACTGAATCCAATTTGTAAGAATACAAGTCAAAAGATATGAACAATGGTCAAAGGATATGAACAGGCAATTTATAAAAGAAATCAAAGCTACCTATAGTAAAATGAAAAAGTACTCTAAAACAGTCTTGATTAGAGAAATGCAAATTAAAACAACTCTGAGGTATCCCACCTCATACCTAGCAGATTGCTAATATGAAAGAAAAGGAAAATGACAAATGTTAGAGGGAATGTGGAAAAATAGGGACACTAATGCACTGTTGGTGGAGTTGTGAACTGATCTAATCATTCTGGAGAGCAATTTAGATCTATGCCCAAGGGGCTATAAAAACTGTGGATACCCTTTGACCCAGCAATACCACTACTGGGGCTGTACCCACAAAAAGAACAAAGGAAAAAGAAAAGGACCTAAACATACAAAAATATTTACAGCAGCTCTTTTCTGGGGCATAAAGAACTAGAAATTGAGGGGAGGCCCATCAATTGGGGAATGACTGAACAAATTATGATAATTATAATGGAATACTACTGTGCTACAAGAAATAATGAACAGGATGATTTCAGAAAAACCTGGGAAGATTTACATGAATCGATGCAAAGTGAAATGAACAGAACCAGGAACAGTAACAGCAACACTGTACAATGATCAACTATGAATAACCTAACTATTCTCAGTAATAAAAAGATCCAAGATAATTCCAAATGACTTATGATGAAAAAATGCTATCCACTTCCAAATAAAGAACTGGTGTCTCAATGCTGACTGAAGCATTTTTTTAACTTTCTTTTTCTTTCTTTTTTTCTTTTTTGGTCTGTTTTCTTTTGCAACATGGCTAATATGACTATATTATAATTATAATATATGACTATACATAATTATAATAATAATTATACATAACTGCACATATGCAATCTATATCAAATTGCCTGCCTCTTTAAGGAGGGGGGAGGGAAGGGAAGAAGGGAGAGAATTTTGGACTCAAAATTTTTTGTTTACATGTAATTGAGAAAAATAAAATAAAAATTAAATGTAAAAAATAGTATTTTTATTTGTGATAACTCTCAGGGAGTGAGACGGAAAGGGATACTTTGGATGATTATGATGATATAAGTAGCAGAGACATCAATAAAAACTCATTTTTTAAAAAAGCATAGCTTAGTTCCATGTGTGATTTAAATCAACAAAGCAAATCAATGTTTAGTGATTAAGTTGTTTGTAATAATATACTTTACTTACATAAAACCACATTATAAACTGTTGTGTCTCGGGGTTTTGATTCTTCACTTATTTCTATTAATATTTTAATTTGGGTTTTTAATCATAAATTTGGACTAATCTTAGTTTTAATAAAAATTTATTTTGAAAAAAAAATAATGGCTCCAAGGTTGAAAGAAACTAAGCTATGAGAGGGTAACATTTTAAATAAAAACTGAAAACATTACTCAGCATTGGCACTACATAGATATTCCTTGCTTTAAGAAAATTCAACATAAGGAATTTACCTAAAAGTGATGCTAACTTTGCCCAAGAGATGTGTTCCTGAAAAGTTGAACGTAAACTGAAGTCCTATAAACTGAATTCTATTTTATGACTTAATAATAATTGCTGACATTAAATAGCACTTTTAAGAGTTGTAAAGCACTTAACATCTCATTAGAGTCTCATAGCTTTGTATAGTAGGTATATTTATATTTATTTCTGACTGATCGTCAATTAGTAACAGCTTTTAACACTTTAGCATGGTCCCTCTGCTTTAATTGTAGAATGATTTGTCAGCATTTTAATACATTAAAAGGGATGCTAGGTGAAGCCATCTGTATAACAACAACAACAAAATCAATGAATCTGTTTAGTGGAATTTGCCCTCTTGCCAACCCAGAAATACCCAGACATTAGGAGATTGGTTTAGAGCCCATATTACCTGGGAACTACTGCCCTGTGACCTGCTGCCATAGATGGAGGCTGCATATTTTCTGCCCTGTGTCACCAACAACAGCATTCTATCCCCTAAGAGGAACTGTCGCAGTTCCTCTCCCTTATCCAGTTACTTAAATAGGAGAATAGAATTTGATCCATGACCCTCTCAGGAAGTGGATTTAAGGGTCTCCTCACCCAGAAACCTACTGCCATGTGAACCTGCACCTCCTTACTTATCCAAACATGTACAATAAATAACAGCATATCAGTACTTTGAAACCATTAAGAATACAGCCTCTAACAACCTAAGCCTCAGACATCAAGCATCCTGCTGCAATTCTTTTCTCAGGATCAAAATTAATCTGAAGAGCCAAGATGAACATGCATCATCTAGGTATGCATCAATCCCTATAATTTTCAAAATGAAGCAAAGAAACCAACCCCTAGTGTGAGTTTAGTTAAGGCCCCAAGGCATTTGCTGACAGAAACACTAGAACCTTTACTGCTTCAACCCCTTCTTACCCAGAGTTTGAGAAAATAATCTGTCATCAGAGGGCCCTGAAGAATGCGAGCCCCAGTTAATGGGTACTTAGCCAAACTAGGAAATTTCCACCAACTCCTCCCTTAATCCCAATGATTCAAAGTTGCTATCTGCTGAGGAGAAAACCTCTTTCCCCTACTAATACTTCTCCATCTCATCCTTATAACTTCCTCTGCTCTCCCCCTCACTTGTGCCCTGTGGAATAATCAAACTTCTCTTTATCCTAGACCTCTTCTCACACTCTTATTCTTGCAATCACAAGAACCAGGATTTCTCTAGAAGACAATGCACCTCTGGTCACCCTTTGCAACCATGACTGCTACTTCTTTCATGCTCCCATTTGCCCTGAGAATAAACATTACTCTTTGCTACCACTTCAGATCATCCCTTTGCCTCTATTACAATGTAACTTCTCCTTTGAAGTTCAATTTATCCATCTATATTACCCCCATATAGATAGAACCTACAATAATCTACCATCACCACAAATGTGTGTATACATAAATGCATACACATATTATATATGCACACACTACATATATATCTACATATGCATGTATAGATATGTATGTATTATTTCCAGCCTGAATCCTAAATCACCAGCTGCCTGTTGGACAGCTCTAACTAGATTTTCCATTAGAATCTCAAAGAGACCTTATTCTGTTCTCTCCTAAACTTACTCCTTTCCCTTTTTCTGCTGAAAAGCACTAACAGCCTATCCCATCTCATCACCTAGGTTTGGAACCATGGAATCTTTTTTGCGTCTTTCCTCTCCTTTTCATTCTACCTCCACGGCATTTCTCAAGCCTGTACTGTTCTCTCTTCTCACACACCCACTACTCTAATTCAGGCCATAATAATCACCTCCATCCCTAGCCTTTTTCAATTCCCTCCTAATTAGTCTCTCCCTCTCCAATCCATCATCCACACAGCCACCAAATTCATATTCCTAAAACACAAGTCTGACCATGTCACTCCCTTGCTCAAAAATTTTCTATGACTCTTCAGTCTAACATTTAAAATCCTTTATATTCTGGTTCCCATCTACCTTTCCAAATTTATTTTATATTAAACTTCTTCACAAATTCTAGGCTCTAGACAAACTACCTACTATCTGCTTTCCAAATTCTGTATTCCATTCCCTGCCTAGAATTCCATTCCTTCCTCACCTCTACCTCTTAAAATCCCTAGTTTCCTTCTCCTGTTCAAAGCTTTCCTGATTGTTAGTGATTTCTCACTCTCCTCAATTTACCTTTTATTTATTTGTATCCCCACACAATTTTTATCTTTGTATCCCCAGAACCTAAGCCAGTAACTTGCAGATAACAAGAATTTTATAAATAGTTCATTGAACTCATTGCTGTTTAGTCATTTTCACTTGTATCTGGCTCTTTATGAGCCCTTTTTTGGGGGGTTTTCTTGGGAAAGATGTTGAAGTGGTTTGCCATTTCTTTCTCTAACTCATTTTATAGATGAGGAAATTGAGGCAAACAGGAATAAGTAACTTGCCCTGGGTCTCAAAGTTAGTAAGTTTCTGAGGCCAGATTTGAACTCTGGTCTTCCCGACTCCAGGCCCACCACCAGCTGTCCTATTTAGTTAAACTGGATATTTGTATTTTCATATTTGGTTTTCTGAAAGTAGGGCATACCCACAAATTGCAAGTATGATGTAAATAACTGGAAGCAAGTACAAAGAGCTCTAGAGAATTGAAGTCAAAAGGCTTAGGTTTTGAGTTCTAGCTCCTTCTTACTAGTAAAGTGATAATGGGTAAATCACAACCTCTTTGGGCCTAAATTTCAATCAATCAATGAGTATTCTTTAGGAACCTACCATCTGCCAAGCACTGTAGTAGGCATTGGGTAGCTCAACTTTAAAATAAGGACATTAGCACCATTTATGTTATAAGGCTACTATAAACTGACACAATGAAAAATGTTATATAATTTTTGAGCTTTTATTATTTATTACCTGACAATTTATTACGAAATATGAATTTTCAAGATCCACTTATAGTCTCTCTACAAGTTCAGTCTAAAGCATGAATGAACTAACAGGATCATCACCAAATAATTCTTTCCCTCCTAACCAGTTAGGGAGAAAGCTGATAGCAATACTCACTTGCATACCACAGCAATTTATCATCATCATCATTATTAACAGAAACAAAATAGTGCTATCAAGACACTATCAAGAAAAGTCTCTCTCCATCTTAAACTTGGGCTTCTCTAATAATCATCACTATAGTAAAACAAAACAAAACAGAAACCTAAAATAACACTGCAACTAATAGCATATGTCTTGCTTCTATTATGCTCACAAGGGGAGATCAGCTGTTTTTGTCCTTGGCCTTATAAAATATTTTAACTAAAATATTTTGAATTTTACATATTTATGAAGAAAAGTAAGCTATACATAAAAGAGTAACAGTTTCATAGACAATCCTCTTTTTTTGTTTTGTGTATATGGAAGTTTCATTTTAATTAGGCTTTAACTTCAATTTTAAAATAAATTTTTAAAATTACTGCAAATAGGATTAAATGGACAGATGGAGCTACTATTTCATGTATTGAAGGATATTTATTTAGGTTCAACGATGATAATACAGATGTACCCCTTCCCTAAGATTGCTAAACTTTGAAAATATTGAGAAGATTTGCTTGGCCAATAAAACCCTATCTGTGTCATCAGTTTAATTTTAATTTAGTTGATATACAAACTACCATTGACAATTCTTCAGTATGAACCATGCAAGTTGCCAGAGTCAAAATGGTTTCCTCTTGTTCTCAAGGTCCAAAACAAAATTACATTTCAAAGATCAGTTACCCAGGATCTGTCACTTTCAGTTTAAAGCTAATAAAGTGGAAAGGATTCCATGATTAAATGAAAGATGACACAGAATTTGAATATGAAATAACTTTATTTAGAATGGACCTAATTGCCTAAAATTCAGCATGAGTGCTAAATTTAGTCTGAAGAAAAAGAGTTTAGGAAAAAGACATCATATTATGAAAGAAATTACAGTCAACCCAAATTAATTCAGTTAGCCAACTATAAAATCCCATGAAACTTCTATGAGAGAAGTTGAAAAAAGTTCAATCCATTCTTACTGTGAAGGTTACTTCTCAAATGAGATGACTGAACAATTAAAGAAGCCACATTACAGATTTTTTTTTAAAGAAGAGTAAATGTAACCAGTAGTGTTCAACTCTGTTTCACAAACAGAAGTGTTCAACAGCAGCAACCTGTAACAATAAAATATTAGTGTTTCTACTGTGGCCAGAGAGGAAATGAAGGCAAAGCCATTAATCCAAAACTGACTTTTAATTAAGAGTTATATAGCAGATTGGCTCAGTCTAAAAGTAGAAATGAAGGAGTATGACTTTTTAAACCTGATAGCATCTCTTTTCTTCTATTCAAAAGAATGATGAGATATCACTAGTGTCTTTAAGGCATAAAAGAAGTGATAAACAGACTAAACAATTACAACTCCAGCATTGGCTCTATTCATTCAGATTGTGACCACTCAAGGTTTCTGTTACTCATTTTCCCCAGGTGTAAAATGGGGCTGATACTGTTTGCCTCCTTGCACTTGGAATTAGTTCTTTAGACTTCTTGTACAAAAAGTTAAATAATTTATTAATGTCATCTATTAACTAACATGGTTCTTCTAGTAAACAAGATGGTATAAAATAGGTGTCAGTCCATTTTAGAATGGAGTTTTGTTTTGTTTTAGTGTAGCATAGTGTAAAGGGAATGTAAATTTTTAAGATCTTCCCTGCCCCTAGGCTGAAGTGCACCTGGATCCTGGGGTGGGAGGCTACTTTTTCAGTAGATACTTCTTGATTGGCCAGTGAGTCAATAAGGTTACATTCTCTGAGCCAGGAGAAGGCTATATAAGCCCTGATGTGTAGCTTTGTTTTGGGGCTCATTTTGAAGTGTTCTGTGATTTGATGAAACTCTGGGCTAGCCGTTGTCCAGAGCCCCCCGGCTTTGAAACCCAGATGTTGTTTGGTATGGATGTAATGGTTGGACAGTTTGGAAATCTGTCTACCTGATCTGTTTCTGTCTTGATAATTCTGTCTGTATATTCTGAAGTTCGGGGTGCTGCCCTTTTTCCCCTGAACGAGGTAAAGGATACATCTATGACTGATTAAAGTAAGCTTGTTAACCCATTTTGAGTTGCTTTCCTTTATCAAAGCAGATCCAAGAACCTGTGGTGGCAGCAACCCTGGGGAGGCTTGGGGTGCTTGCTGCCACACATAGGAGGTCATGACACCAGTTTTTTGGTGGTAAAGTTGGGTTTTTGTTTGTTTATATCATGCTAACTAATCAAAGTTCTACAGTATTTTCTGAGCAACACCTTTAAGTTTTCTCCTTTTACTTGTCATAGTCTTTCAAAAGAAAGGCAAAATGGTAGATTTAGTACAGTATTGAAAGCCCCACACCTGACCCTAGCAAATTCACCTCACTAACTCCTGAGTCTTCATAGTTCAATTTCCCATCTTGTAAAATGAAAGCAATAAACTGGTTCCAAATCAGGAAAACTTGGGCTCAAGTGCTCCTCTCTGCCATATATTAGGCAATTCACTAGAACTACCCTAGAGGTTTGGATACACACACATACACACACACACACACACACACACACACACATATTTTACTGACTCTCAAAAAGTTATGAACCTCCTCTTGCAGACACCCTCAGAATATTAATAAATGAGAAGGAAGTTTCTTTATCAATTGGTATTAGTTTCTCAGATATGGTTGATAAATGAGCAAGGGACAGTACTGCAGAGTGGGAGATTGAGCCTTAAAGCCAGAACAACCAGATTTCAAGTCCCACCTCTGATATATACTGGCTGTATAACCATAGGCAAATCACTTAATCTCTCAATACTGTAGAACAGAGGTGCCAAACACTTCTCATCTGGCAATAAACCTGATTGAAATGCAATAGGGAAATAAATAAATTAAAATAAAATAAAAATACAATGAAACATAGGCGATGTTAATATGTGGCTTTTGCAGTTAAGCACAAGGATCCTTATGTGTGGTTATTACCCTCTCTTCCTATTTGAGTTTGACACTCCTGCTCTAAGTAACACTTTTTTTAAGACTATATATAAACTTCAGAGAAGGTGCCAACCAGCATTAGTAGAAAGAGTTTCCTCAGGGGGATTTCCTTGCAACCAATGAAATCACAGACCCAATCTATGAAAGGAGGATAAAACCAGGTTCTAAAAACCCCTTATATGCAATTTAGCTCAAAGTATATGTAAATGAATTTGTACTTTCGCATGTGCACCCCAAGGCTCATAGTGCAGCAGTAAGGAGCATCATCAGTGCCTGGCATGTATATGATCACTTTCACTAATGGAGACACAGGAATACAAATGTACTCACAGGTGAGTGAGTTGTGGCTTTGGATTTAGCACTAGTTTTTTAAATTATCCAAAAAAACCTTTAGATTCTACTCTTTTACAGAGGGGGGGTAAGAGAAAGGAAAAGAATGATTTTTTTTATCCTAATGATCAGCTCTTCTCCAAGATCCCATGTTTAAATTAGGTAAAAGGTCTTTAAAGTACTCCTAAGCAAGCCTGTTTAGCTCTCATATGAAATAAATAAGGAAGAAAAAAAGCTATTTAGTTGAATTGCAACTGGATCATAATATTATTTCCCACAATTTTCTATCTCCTTAACCAGGTCCAACATTTAGATATTCTATTTGAAATTTATTCCACTTTTAATACCTATGTAACTACTGAAGTTATTCTTCCATAATCTATACATTTTTTTCCTTTTACAAGATTATCATACACATATTGCCCAATAAAGAGAAGCAAAGTCTTCAAACAATGCTATATACAAAGCTTTTCAGGTTATGCAGGGAAATAACACCATGAGAAGCCATTTACAAAAATCATTTTTTCTATAGTCATTACTCTCCTCCACTGGTGTTTAATCCATGCATTGTCAGAAGATGAAAGCCCCCAACATGTGTTTTACAGGAAGTTACAGACAGGAGAACCAAAGGAAAGGACATTTTTGGTGGAAGCATATCCCGACCCTCACCAAAGATGAAAAGGAAATTTCCATACTTTTCCAATATGGTTACAAATAGCCAAAATAAACCTCTTTTTAAGCACTTTGGGAACAACTATCCTAGTAGTATTCTGAGTTGTTTTTAAAAATTTTTTTCCTCAAAATAGCAATTAGAAAATTCATTTTATCTTTTGTTTTTACATCACCTTCATTTCCCCAATGTATCCCTTCCTCCTTCCCTACCTAGCCCGCCATTTCTGGTAACAAAGACAAAAAAAAATGAGTTAAGCAAAACTACCAATATCAGCCCAGTCTGACAGCATAATCAATGCTCAACATCCATAGTCCCCCACCTCTTTAAAGAAAGACCTCCTCCTCTCTTTCTTTGGGGCCCAGAAATAGCAATATGATTTGTGAAGTGACCTGAGCGTTGACAATCTTACTGAAATTCACATTTGATCTTCAGACATGGGAATGAACCGTAAAGAAACGTCTTCCAACTTCCTCCTCTAAAGATACATACAAACACACCACCTCTAGCCCGAGCCTATCAAACACACACCAACACAGAATTCTCCTGTCAAGGAATTTATACCAACAATCTGAGCTTGGAGCAGATGCATGAATGACAGCGTGAGCCAAGCTCCGGGTCGAACCCTAACGGGCCCAAGGGGCAGAAGGCGGAGTGACCAGCCCGGGGCTTCCAGGGTCACCGAGGCAAAAGGGCTGCGCTGGACCCGAGAGAAACGGAAGATGACGCAACCCCTGTGCCTCCGGCAGCTCTGGTCACCCTCAGCCTCAGTCACCACCCTCCCCCGGGCAGCCCCCACCCCCGGCCGCTCCCCCAACCCGAGTTCCGCGAGAGGAAGGGCCGCGCGGGCGCTCCCATTGGTGAGAGCCGCACCACCTCCCGGGCCTCGGCCCTCCGCCATTGGACAGCTCGGAACTCATTTAGAAGGTGCCCCGGGCCCCGCACAGAGAGCCCGGCGAGCCAGCAGGCCGGCTGGCGATCCTATGGACCGACTGGGGAAGCGCAGGGGCACGGGCGCTGCCGCGGGCGACGAAGGCTCGGGGAAGAGGAGGGACGGGGTTGGACGAGTTCCCTGGGCCCGGGATGAGCATCCGTCCACCCACCCCGAGCGGCCCCGGCCACCGGCGGGGACGCGGCCTGACAGCAAGGCAGCGACGGCATACAGCGAAGCCGACACCCCGCACCTCCGCCGTCCCCTCCTCCCCACAGCGGACGCGCGCACCACTCTTACACGGGTGGACAGGGGATGCAGTACAGTCCATCGCACCAGGAGAGGGAGGAGGCGAGCGCCCCGAGTCCACACACACACACAGACACACACGCGCGCACACGCACACGCGCGTAAGCACATGCAACGCCTCAGAGCAGGGTGTGTGGTAGGGGTGAGATGGATGACACTGGAAATCCGAATGCAATGGAGGGGGGAGAGCCGGGGGAGATTTGGGTACCGATGCAAGCGACAAGAACCGGGCAGGAGGCGGTGACAAGACCGACCTCGGGGTGGCGGGTGCAGCAGCACGCCTCGGGGAGGCCCCCCCACCCCCTCTTCCTTCCCGCAGCCCCAGCTCCGGCCCTCGGCGACCCACCTGCAGCGGCCGCCGACGATCCGCCCCGGGCGTCTGGTCCCGCGCCTCGGCTCCTCCTCCGCGACGCGTCAGCTCCAGCTCCCGGGCTGTCGCCGCCGCCGCCGCCGCCGCCGCCTGAGCGGCTGCCCGGCTTCCCCCCCCCCCCCCGACAGGGGGAGGGGATGGGGGCGCGCGAGGCTGAGTCGCTTACGGCCGCCTGCGATCGAACGCCGGAGCGGCGGCGGCGGCGGCGGCTGGGGCTCGGGCCGCAAGTCTGGGGGTTCCGGCTGCCGCTAGGTCCTAGGGGTGGCCCCCGCGATTCCCAGCTCTTTATACAGTACGGCACCTCCAAGCTGCTGCTCTCCCCTACTCCCTTCCCCTCTTACCCCCCTCCCCCCTCCCCTGCCACCCTCCTCCTCGTCTTCCTCCTCCTTCTCCTCTTCGGGGGCTGCCTCTGGAGCAGCAGCGACTAACTGTGTGCGGCTGCCCTACAGTTCCTCCCGGGCCGCTGGGGGCAGGAGAGCTAGGTGGGAGGAGCAGAGGGGGGTCTCTGGCTGGAGCTGGGCCGCGCTGGAGCCGGGGCCAGGGCCGGGGTTGGGACTGGGCGGCTGCGGCTCCGCAGGCTGAGGGCGAGCTGGGCGGGCGGCCTGCGATGTCACGGGGAGGAGCCTGCTCGTCGTGCCCCCGCCCCACGCCGCCTCAGGGGGCCTCGGAGAGTGGGGCCGCGTGGTGTCCTCCTCCCAAGCTCTCAGTCCTGCAGAAGGGGGTGTTGGGGGACGGGGCGAAGGATGTTTGGGGTAGAAAAGGGGGACTCCCAAAACAGTCCCACCCCAACACCTTGCCAGATATATTCAGATTCCACTAAGGAGGAGAAGCATCTTTCCCTTTCTGTTAGTGCTTCGGGAAGAGGGGAAAGTCCACTGGACAGCGAGCTTACTCCTCGTAGAATCGAATTCTGACTGCCCTCACCAGTTAACCAGTTAAACTATTGAGTAGATCTTCCTTTTCTAAGCACCCCACACACAGACACTCACACACGCACACTGTTCAGGGTCTAGTCTAGGCCAAGACTCCTGGGAGTTTGCAAGTTGATTCCACCTCACGGACTTCAGAAAGGTGAAAGGACAAACACCAGGATTACTTTGACAACATAACCCTCATTTCTTCCCCCTTCTTTGCTAGAGTCACTACAACCTTAAAAAGAAAAACACAAAGAACATTACAAAGTTTACAACAGTACTTCCTTCCAAAGGAACATTAGCTCCTTTGCCCAAGACATCCTGGTTATTTATTTACACTGTTTGTTTTAGTAGCTTAGTTGGCAACATTTTAATTACTTTTTATTCTTCCAAGTAAAATACCTTTTAAACTTAGTAAGACTCTTAGAACTGATCATATGAGATACTGGCTGAAATAAAAATGATATCATCTTATTACCACTTAACATATCCACTAAAGTGTTGGATTATATTTTGTAATTCTTCCTGTTTTTCCAAGCTCTTAGCAATCATTGAAGGTTTGACACAGCAACTCTACAGAGTGGTTAGCACCATTTTACAGAAGATTTTTTAAAAAGGCAAAGTACAAAATCAGGAGTGAGGCTGTGCTAGGTCTAGAATGTTTGTTCCTATTGCCTTCTTGGATCTTGGACTCAGATCATGAGTCCAGGCTCCTTTGCAATTGGCATATATCTCTGAAAAGATCTCCAAAGGATTTACAACAAGAAAAATGGATGTGAAATGAAAAAGAAGGCTGTTTCTTCAGTAAAGAAGGGAATGAGTCACTCTTAGCCTAGTTAAGAAGGAGTGGTTGAAGAAGTGGGGGGGGGAGGGGGGAAGGTAGGGAACCAACCCTCTTATTTTATCTTAGGGCATAATTGCAGTTTTGAGAAAGATTTCTTTTACAAGTCAGGCCAGTTTCTTTGACATAATTTTTGTGTGCTTATTTATTGATATCTGTTGTATTACTGTTCTACTGATGAATATAGAATGTGAGTAATATGGATTTTGCATCCATGAATAATAGTGCTTAGAAGTTTGCCTGTAGCATGCAGTGGGAGTTCATTTATTATTTTTTATTGTTTCTCTTTTTCCCTTTTTCAGCAGACCTAGACAGCTTATCTTATGCTGCTGTGAGCCTATATGAACTGTAAGTCCATAGGAGGACATAAATGATTACTTAAAAATTCTAATCAACCCTAAGTGTTTAATCTCTCTCTTTGGGCTCTTCCTTTTACGTTAACCTGCTTGTCTTAGTAAGGGATGAATTAGACTGCTTTTATATTGTCCTATGCATTGGCAGGCATCTTTAGAGGAAATTTGAGATGCCCTGTGGTACAGAAACCCAGAGTAAATTTTTATATCTACATGTCCAGCCCTAACCTCTCTCCTGACCTCCAGTCTTTCACTCCAGCTGTCTTTGGACATCTCAGACTAGATGTCCTGTAGCATTTTAAACTCAACATGTCCCCAATCTAACTCATTGTCTTTTCTGCCTTAACTCCCCCTTCTTCCTAACTTCCCTGTTTCTGTTGAGGGTAACATCGTCCTCCAAGTCATCCAGATTTGCAACATAGGTGTCATTCTTTACTCCTTTCTCTCACCATCCTACCCACCTACCCCCAGCCAATCAGTGGTCAAGTTCTGTGGCTTCTACCTGTGTAACATCTCTCATACACACCCTCTTCTATCCTTTGACACTGCAGCCAACCTGGTTCAGGCCCTCAACACTTCATCCCTAGACTATCTACATCCCTAGATCCATCTAGAATCTATCCTCTTCTCAGCCATCAAAATGATCTTCCTCAAGTGCAAATCTGACCATGTCTCCTATTCTAGTGGTCCCCTCTTACCTCCAGGATCAAATGGAGAGTCACTGATTGGTTTAGTGGATAGAGCACCACCCGGTCTAGAATAAGAGTTCAAATCTGGCTTCAGACACTTAGCAGCTTTGTGACCCACATAAGTGTTTACATGTTGTCTCTCCTATTAGACAGTGAGCTCCTTGACAGCAGCAATTGTTTTTTGCCTTTCTTTGTTTCCCAGCACTTGGCAAAATGCCTGACACAAAGTCGGCCCTTAATTGATACTAGTTGACTGACCTGCTGGTTTTGTCCACATTTTGTCCCAACATTGAATCTGAACTAACAGGATTCTGGCTTGAGTCAGGCCCCTGCATAACAACTCTCCCCTGAATTTTCTAGCAAAGATAAGATGCAGTTAATTAATGCTCTCTGCCTTTCCATTCATCTTTTTCTTTGAATAATATTCACTTGTTACTTCCATTTCCAAGAAATGTTAATTTAATCCATCTCATTCTTGTTCCTTTTTGCCTTCTAGGACACTATAAAAATGTAATTTCCTATTCATGAACTTTGTGCTTAAATACTTATTTTTTTATTCTCTTTAATACCTTCATATGAGGTGAAGCTTCTCAAAGTTGAAAGCCTGGCTCTCTGCTCAAGCTAACACAACTGAGAGTGCTATTACAGATCTCTCCCCTCTTCATCTCTTCCTCATGTCTTTGTCTGAATAACCTTTTCCTGAGATGTTTTATTGTCCCAAATTTTTAAAAAGATAGGAGAAAATGTGGTATTGGGCTAAATATAATCTTTTCCACTATAGCACCTGTCCACCCTGGGATCAACACATCATTCTTCTGGACTTCTGTTACCCCATTTACCTGACCTCCATTTTGGATATTCCCAGGGACCCTAGATTCCCCTAAAATAAGGAGGCAATCTAGAAAAAGCATGTTTCCTGACCAGAGAATGGAGTGCTCAAAAGTATCCACTGTCCCCTCATTATACCTGCTATGAGGCCCTCATCACACTCCTGCCTCCTCCCCCAAATTCATGGTGACATATTCATGGACAGAATCTGACTCTTACTCTCTTCTCTGCTTGAGTCCTCTTCTAGACCCACAGTGTTTTTTACTTGCTCCCTAGGCAGGGCAAGAGAATAAAAGGAAGGAATTCTTTATTTCTATCATCCCTTATGGGAGCGGTATCAAACTCAAATAGAAATGGGGACCACTAATCCATACATAAGGATCCCATGTAGGTAGTAGATTGACTTAGTATTAAAATGTAATATTATCTATGTTTTATTGTATTTTTATTTATTTTGTTAAATATTTCCCAATTATATTTTAAACTGGTTGTCAGGCCTTGTCAGACCTTCTGATACTTCTGCCTTATGGCATGATAATATACCATTAGTTCAATATACTATTTTTCAGTCATTTTCCAATTGTTGGGTGTATTTTTTGTTTCTAGGTGTGCTGTTGTTTTTTTTTTTTTAATCACAAAACATGTCAAAATATTTTTCTACCTAAAGGTCTTATCTTGATGTCAGTAATCTGTTTAGGGCAAAGTCCCCATAAATGGGGTCTCTTGTGTAATCTGGTTTCCACCCAAGCCTGGAGCATTTTGCTTTCTGCTGCTTACAGAGGGAGAATGACTCTTGGTTTTGTTTGGACCTTTGCCCATACACTTCATCACTGGTGTTAAAGTTGCCCTACTTTACTTCTTTGGCTCACTCTTGAGAAATGTCCTAGCCCAGCAGAGGCCAGTCCCTTCTTATCAGAATGAAACTTCTCCATGCTCATAAGTAACTCTCACCTCTTTAATTTCTCTGGTGGCTTCTGCATCTGCAAAGTGAGCATAGTCTTGGACAGGTATGGGATATATCTCCTCCTCTGCACACTGTCTTAGGTTCTACTATACTTCTTTGCCACAGTGAAAACCTCTACTTTGAGTGTGAACCCAGCAGGTTTTTTCCCTTTTATGAAGTATGATAGGATCAGTAAAGTACTTCTTGTAATATCTTGCTTTCACTGTGCTGAACGCCTAACTCTTCTAAACAATCCATGTAACTCCAGACTGTCTGACCTGAAGTCTGTGTTTTCCCAGGGACAGAAGTGATCCCTCTGATACTCTATCAATCTTATCAGCTTTTCTGACTCAATTGCTCTCCACTGTTTTAGTACTCCTGAGGCCTATTCAGTCCAAGCTTCCTACTGATCTCCTTTTGGGGAAGACATGAAAATGGGCCTAGTTTTGGACCCAAGGTACTACAGTATACCACAAAAGGAAAGGCCAAACCCCAACTTACAGATACAACTATACTTCTATACTTATTCAAAACATTCTGTTTCTCTGTAGAAGAATGTCTTCTCTGGATCTGTGCTCACATGTTATTGAGATTTGATGTGGCCCACATACTTAGCAGAAACTCTGCAATGTTAGCACTTGTTGACAACTTCAGATCTTGTATCCTTACAGTATTCATTGTCAAAGACAATGAAGTTATCAAGGTACACTAATACTTCCAAGTAGTTCAAGTCCCCAACTACTTTTCTCCATCAACTGCTGAAAAGTGATTGGTTCCTCTAAAGATGCCTTAGGACATGTGCTCAAACTGGAAAAATCCAGCTGGATAAATGAAAGTAGTCTTTTCTTGTCTTCCTCAAATCCAGGAATCTGGTAGTATCCTCTATGCAACTAACTGTTAAAGTGAAAACCAGTGGCTACCTACCAAACGATCCAGGGCCTGTTACACCCATGGCACAGCGTACTGGTTCACTTTAGTTCATTTGTTCAAATTCTGGCAATCTGTACACTTCCATAATTTCCTTTTTTCTTAGGTACCACAACTATGGGTGATAAATAAGGGTTCCTTGACTCTGGGATGATGCATTTCTTTCAGATGGTAACTGCAGTCTTCCATCATACACAGAAGAAGCCTAGATATTCCCCTGAATGGCCAGGAATCAGTAATCTGAATTCTGTGTATTGTACCTTGAACATATTCCATATCCCACTTATGAAGTGCGAACATGTATTTCCTTTTAATAAGTTTTAGCCTCAACCTACCCTTCCACTTCTGTGGTGCTGGGGAGTTCCTAAGTCAAATATCCTAGAAACTAAAAGCTAAATAGTCAGTGTTCCTGAGGTGTCTGCTGACACCTCTTGTCTCTTTCCTCTTGTAAGTCTCTGCACAGTCAGTAAGGATGAACAAAATGTACAAGGTATTTATCCTTGCTATATCCTGCTAGAATTTTGAAAAGGATAGCATTCGTTCCAATCAATTCTGATCCTCTAGGGTATTGGCAGATATAGACAGATCTGAGCTATGGTATCCACTTTCCTGTTGACACCAACAACTTCCTTAATAAATCTCAAGCTTTACCTTAATGTATGCTAGATATGGATAGTTGTTTTTTCATTTGACCCACCAAGTCTAATCACTGTCATAAACTTTAAATATCTATCATATATCATATCATATAAATATCTATCATAAAATACTGGAAAATGGTAAGAATTAAATTGTTTTTCAGAACAATTGAACCAAGTCTTCCCCTATCTTCTAGTTTAGTAGAGATAGGAGTGATCCTCCAGGTTGGTTTGTTTTGTTCACATTTCTTTGATAACTAGAGTGTAGCATTGTCATAAGCACAACATCCTCAAGTCTCACCAAGGAGATTAGGATGCACCAAGGAGTTAGATGCCTGGGTGGGTCAGATATAAATTTCCTAGCCTCCTCTTCTTTGACCTCTCCCTTGGGGAGTTTAGTTCTGGTGGAGACTGGTGGAGAGCCTAATTTAACAATAGGCTTGCTTGTCCCCACCCTTTGGGCATATGTAAAAAAGAGAAGATAGGTGGGAAATAAGGAGGGGGAAGCAGCAGAGGGTGGTACTACACCATGATGAATGGACGCAAGGACCTGGATCCAAAAAAGTGTAGTGTATTATCTGGTCCTCTCTCCCACAGCCAGCCTGCTATCTTCTCTAGTGCTATGGTTGTGTTACACACACTCTCACACACATACATACACACACACCCTACATTGTTAAGGGCTTCTAGCTAATATCACAGTTCCATTTAAACATTTAATATCAGTTAGCATTTACATTGGGATATTTATGTCAAAGATGTAGCAAGAAAAAGCATGCAACTGTCCCCAAATAACTCAGGAACATAATCTCCCCTACACCACCTGGTTATCAAGGGGATCATAATTTAGCTCAGTTCCTATGTAACACTGTTCACACTAAGTTCAAGTCCAAATGTGGCATGACTGTCAGGTGAGTCCTGATGGGCTGATGTCCCAAAGGTCACTCTGGAAGATTATTCCTTGTTCTTTGTATTCCAATTCCTGGATTCCTTGGCTTGCTTTCTTTACCTTTGAAACTCCCAAGACTGGAGACTCTACTGCCTTCATCAATATTAGAAAATGACAAAAGATAAGACCAAGGGGAGGCTGGATAGAGTGAATGGAGCACCAGCCCTGGAGTCAGGGGACCTGAGTTCAAATTCGGCCTCAGACTCTTGACACACTTATTAGTCCTGTGACTTTGGGCAAGTCACTTAACCCCAATTGCCCTCAAAAAAAAAAAAAAAAGAAAGACTAAGAACCAAGTCCTACTCCACAGGGCCATATGGCCTTAGAGGTGAAGAAACACCCTTCCCCTTACAATATAGTCTCTTGCTAGACACCATGAAAGAAAGTCACCAAACTACCCAGATAAGAATGAGGAAATGGAAATGTTGCTGATGCTTCCTGGCCTTTCCAAATATGTCGGCAGTTATAGCTACCCAGCCAATAGAAATAGGTTCCTCCCAACCACATAGTTAGCTAACCAGAACCAGTTACACATGCTCCAGAGTCTTTCCAAGGTACTTGCCTTCCACAACACCATGATTCTCCCAGAAGCAAGCTTCCATGTCTCCTCTACATGCAGAGGCTTCATTAGTTGGCCCCTGCCTTGTCTTCTACACTCCACTCCTGTAACGTTCTTCCCCTTGTTTGAAAAATTTGCAGTCTGTAGTAAATAGGTGGGAGTACATTTTGAACATATTGTCCATGTTCCCAATTCAAAATAGTGCTGTGGGGAGCCAAAAGGATTGTCCTTACTTTTGATTTCCCTTAATTCCATGCAAGAGTCTCAAAATGTTGCACAATCTTCTACCATCCCACACATATAGGGGAAAATCATAATTATACCCAAATAACTAAGTTTTGCAGATTTGACAAGTAACATTTCATAAAATTTACCAAATTTATTGCTTGTTTAGCACAGAAGTACCTAACTTGGTGCTCAAATGACCTTCCTTAACCCAAAAACCCTCCCTTCCCCTCCCCTCCCCCAAAATCATCTTTCTGTTTCTGAAGGAAATGTTCAAATTTAGGAAAACAATAGACATAATCATATAAATAAAAATATATTTATAAGATACGTTCCTATGTGTAGGCTTATGTGGACATTAGCTACATTGACACTGCTCAAGGGTGTCATGATCTAAGATCCAAAGTACCTCTGCAGAGAATGAGAACCAAGGGCAATGCCTATGCAACTAGCATGCTCACAGTTAGAAAAAGCAAACAAATTCTGGGACAGCCACAGTTAGCAATTTTTCTTCCAGTCTTTAAGAGAAATATCAGAATCGTATCTAATTGCCACCTCTCAAATACCTCTGGTCTGAGGATATTACATGTTCAGGAAAAAAAAAAAAGCATTTGCCTGATTACCTACAAGGAAGGAGAGTAGCCGTTAGCATATACTCTCCTGCTTAAGCCCTTCCTACCAAGTGCTACACAAAAGGCCATAAAAAAATATCAAATAGCAAGTAAACCAACTTATCTAACTGAAACTGCAAAAAGAAACCTGAGAAGTTTTTCAGATTAGAATGTACCACAAGAATGAATAAATTTCATATGGGAGCAAGATAAGATCCCATCTTTTAGCCACAATGTGATTCCCCTCCTGAAGAAACATAGCATTTTAGAATAACAGAAAATCCTGAGTGGGCCTGTATTTTGACCCCTTCCCCTTGACAGCAACAAAGAAGGAGAGTGCTGCATCTGTTAAAAGAAGAAACAGGTTTTCATTCAGGACTGCTACTCTACAGTGCTGCAAGTAATGTCCTTTTCTCTAGGCTTACCTTGATGAAAGATGGAGGAATGGTTTAACATCTTCCCATACACTCCTGTTGCTAGCAGGTTTTACATGGAGAGTGGACTCCATTAGTCAAATTTCCATTTTATAAATGAAGAAACAGGTTGAGTGATTCACATAGCTACTGTGTTTCCCCGATAATAAGACACTGTCTTATTAATTTTTTTGAACAGAAAAACACCAGAGGGCTTATTTTCAGGGGAGGGCTTATTTTAACGAACATTGACAGCAATTTTAATAAACAGGTAAATGTGAACAAAAAAATGTACCTTTATTCAATAATGAATTCAATAAAGAACAGGATGACGTGCTCACTGCTGCAGCTCTAATTGGATGCAGCTCGGAGCGCGGCGTGCGTTTCACGGTGTGGGGGTTGGTGCATACAGAGGGTACCATAATGTAGCGTGTAGCGCAGGGGATCACCTTCACTACAGTAGCAATCTCAATAGGGCTTATTTTCGGGAGAGGGCTTATTTTAGAGGAATCTTACACAGTAAGGGGAGGGCTTATTTTCGGGATAGGTCTTATTATTGGGGAAACATGGTAGTAAGTATCTGAGGCAGGATTTAAACTCAGATCTTCTTGACTCTAAGTCCAGAACTATATTTAATATACTACCTAGCTGCCTCATTAAAAAAATAAAAAGTAAGAACCTAGATAAAAAAGAACTAAAAATAACACAGTCCACTGTTTGATAAAATTCACAGTATAAGTGACTAAGGTAAGAACTCCCTGTGATAGTAATGGCAATTAAAGATTCCCCTGTATTGGCTTGGCTTTCAAACTGATTGTGTTAAAACCCAGAGCTTGTTAATCCCACCTGTGGGATGGACTGTTTGATGTGAAAAGAAAGTCCTGAACTGGGAGGAGCTGGTGACGTAGATTTGGAGAGACAAGACAGAGGCGGAAGACCTTTTTTGGAAGCAGCACCTCGTGGAGGGGGAGA
>NW_027187374.1:1440417-1452834 GCF_028583685.1 Petaurus breviceps papuanus | reverse complement strand
TCTCCCCCTCCACGAGGTGCTGCTTCCAAAAAAGGTCTTCCGCCTCTCTCTTGTCTCTCCAAATCTACGTCACCAGCTCCTCCCAGTTCAGGACTTTCTTTTCACATCAAACAGTCCATCCCACAGGTGGGATTAACAAGCTCTGGGTTTTAACACAATCAGTTTGAAAGCCAAGCCAATACAGGGGAATCTTTAATTGCCATTACTATCACACTCCCTACTTCACAAGAACTCCTGAAAAAATGGAAAAACTGGCAGAAATTTGATTTTTACCTATTCTTACATAATATGCTACAATAAGCTCTAAATGTATAAGCATTAGCATGCATAGTATCAGTAATATCAGAAAACAAGACACAGGAGAATGAAAGAAAGTACCTTTCACAACTATTGTTATAGGGAGAATTCATTGCCAGACAAAGGAAATAAGGTGATTACAAGTGGCAAAATAGATAAAAATTACAGAAAATTTGAAAGTTTTGGCACAGACAAAAATCAGTACACCTAGAATAAGAAAAGCAGCAGTCAACTGACAAAAAAAAAACCTTTACATCAAGCATTCTGATAAAAATATGACATTTAAGATATATAGGAAATTGCCTTAAATGAATAAAACCAAGCAAGAGTCAGTATCAAGAGATAATTGGGCAAAAGGGATGAATGGTTTTTAAAATACAATATGCAAGTTATAATTGACCATGTGAAAAAAATCTTCAAATCACTCCAAATAAGAGAATTGTAAATTAAAACAAATTTATACCAATCAAATTGGAAAAGATGAAGTTTTGAAAGGACTGTGGGAAAACAAGCATACTGAGACACAGTTATTGGAATTGTAAATTGATTCAGCCATCCTAGAAAATTATTTAGAATTTTTTTTAAGTTTCAAAATTATACCACAAGTGGAGATATACCCCAAGGATATAAATGATAGAAAGGCCCCATATCCATTGCAATACTTTTATGGTAGAAACAAGCCCCTTGACTGTATGGCTGAACAAATTGTGGTTTATTATTACAGTGAAGTATTATTTTACTATAGGGACAGGGACAAGACTTATAGCTTCAATCAATGTAGGTAATACCTTCTCTGCAATTTAAATCTTAGAGAGTTACACATAGTACAGAGAAATGACTTATTCATTCATACAACCAGTATGTCAGAGGTAGGACTTGAAATAGCTCATCCTGGCTTTGAGGCCAGGTTGTTATCTACTAAGACATAGTGCTTTCATATATGAAGACTTATATGAGATGATGCAAAACAAAGAAAACTAAAACAAGATAAAAATACACAAAAATTAAGATGGCGGGGGCGGAGTCAAGATGGGGGAGTAGAAGCAGGACCTCCCTGATGCTCCAGCTTCCACCTTCCCCAATCCATGTAAAAAGGGGACACTAAACAAACTTTGGAGCTGCAGAACCCACAAAATGACACAGAGAAGCTAACCTCCCACTAAGGACAGCTGGCAGACCGGCAGGAATCGGCCAGTACAATGCTCTGGGAGCCGAGTCCAGCCCATTCCAAGGTGTTAGTTCCAGAGCAGGCCTGACAAGGCTCCGGCATGAGGAACTCCAGATCAGCAGAAGCTTTGGCAATTTCCAGATTTATCAACACATAGATGCGAAGGACAAAGTGAGAGGTCAGTGCAGTCGGGACTTTGGGACCCAGTAAGTGGGAGTGCATGGCTTTTGCCCCCAGGGAGAGAAGCCGCTGAGCCATTGGCACAGCCAGCCAGTGCCATGTGGCAGCTTCAGCTCCTGGCCTGCAGAGTGTAGGGGGACCAAGCACAAGTCTGAGGGGTAATCGCTCTTGCTTTAACCTGCTTGGATCTGGATTGCAGCCTAGGGTGGAGGTCCTGGGGTGTGTGTCCAGCTTGCCAGAGCATGAGCAGACTTCAGAAAGGACACCCATCTAATACCTCCAGCAGCTGAGAAAACCCCAGCGTTTGGGATGAAATCTCCCCTGTCTGGTGGCAGAGTCCTACTGTGGCAAAAAGCCCAGGGGTCAAGTGACTGATGGGTGACACGACCAGGCAAAGGAAACAAAGCAGACAGAAGATTCCAACATTTCACTCCTATTTTGGGGAGAAAAAGGAGCAAAGCATGGAACAGGAGGAAGGCAGTGAAGTCAGAACTCCTGTACCAAAAGCTTCAAAGGAAAATACAAGCTGGTTACAGGTCATAGAGGACTTTAAGAAGCAGATAAGAGAAGTGGAGGAAAAATTGGGAAAAGAAGTGAGAACAATGCAAGAAAATTACGAAATGAGAGTCAACAGCCCGACTGAAGAAAATAATACCTTAAAAAATAGACTAACTAAAATGGCAAAAAGGCAATGAGGAGAAGAATGCCTTAAAAAGCCAAATTTGCCAGATGGAAAAAGAAAAAGAAAAAGCTCAATGAGGAGAATCATGGCTTCAGAATTAGATTAGAGCAAATGGAAGCTAATGACTTTATAAGAAATCAAGATACTTTTAAACAGATCCAAACAAATGAAAGAATAGAAGGCAATGTGAAATATCTCATGGGAAAAACCATGGACCTGGAAAATAGATCCAGGAGATATGATTTAAAAATTATTGGACTACCTGAAAACCATGATCAAAGTAAGAACCTAGAAATCATCCTCCAGGAAGTTCTCAAAGAAAACTGCCCTGATGTTTTAGACTCAGAGGGCAAAATAGAGGTTGAAAGAATCCACTGATCACCTCCTGAAAAAGATCCCCAAAAGAAAATGCCTAGGAATATTATAGCCAGGTTCTGGAATTCCCAGATTAAGGAGAGAATATTACAAGCAGCCAGGAAGAAACAATTTGAATATTGTGGAAACACAATCAGGATAACCCAGGACCTGGCAGCTTCTACACTGAGGGATAGAAGGGCTTGGAATATGATATTCCAGAGGGCAAAGGAGCTGGAATTAAAACCAACAGTCACCTACCCAGCAAAACTGAGTATCATGTTTCAGGGGAAAATATGGTCATTCAGTGGAATAGAGGACTTTCAGGCTTTCTTGCTGAAAAAACCAGAGTTGAATAGAAAATTTGACATTCAAATACAAGAAGCAAGAGAAGCATGAGAAGGTAAACAGGGAAAAGAAATCATAAGGAACTTATCAAAGTTGAACTATTAACATTCCTACATGGAAAAAACAATAATTGTAACTTATGAAAATTTTCTCAGTAGTTGAAGGGAATAGAAATATATATGTCTATATATGAGGGTATATGGGCATATGAATACATATATGAATGTGTGTATATATGTTTACAGGCATACATAGATAGAGGGCACATGACCAATTTAACAGGCAGGGATGAGACTTAAAAGGTGAAATTAAGAGGTGAGAGAGGAATATAATGAGAGGAGATGGGGAGATACAGAATGGGGTAAACTATCTCATACAGAAGAGGCAAGGGAAAATGGTTACAATGGAGGGGAAAAATAGGAAGGCAAAAGGGAATGGGTCAACCTTATTCCCATTGAATTTGGCTTGAGGAGGGAATGAAATACACAGTAAATAGGGTATCTCACCCTCCAGGAGACTAGGGGGGAAGGGGATGAGAGGGGGGATGATGGAAGGGAGAGCAGGCTGGGGGGAGGGGGGAGGGAAGTTGGAAGCACCCACTTTTGAAAAGGGATGGGATCAGTAGAGAATAGAACAAGTAGGAAGTGGGATAGGAGGGAGGGAAATATAGTCAGTCTTTTACAATATATCTACTATGTTATTGTTTTGCATTAGCCACACATGTACAACCTATACTGAACTGCTTATCTTCCCAACAAGGGAGGAAGGGAATGAATCTGGAATTCAAAGTTTTAAAATCAAATATTAAAATATATACTATTATCAATACTATTTTACATGTAATTGAGAAATAAGATATACAGACACTGGGACATAGAGATCTACTGGAAAAGTCAAAAAGGGTATGGGAGAAAATATGGGAGAGAGCAGATTGGAGGAGGGGATATCCTGTAGGACTGCTATTTTGGGGTGGTGGGTAGGGGGAAATGGTGAGAAAATTTTTAACTCAAAATCTGTCAGAAATGAATGATGTAAATCAGAAGTTAATAAAGCATTTGAAAAATTAAAAAAAATTAAAAACAATAAAAACAATTAGAAAAAGGTCTACTAAAAAAAATTAAGATGGCAGTATAAACCAACAGAATTTGTGTCAAGTAAAATGGGAAATTTTGGTTCCAGATGACTAGAATTGGAACACATTTCTTTTTCTATGTAGAGATATGGTAGACAATGGGTGTGGAATATAACAAAATGTCAATTATGGACTCTATAATGAATGACTTTGATTAAAGTTTTGGGGGGTGGTGTTGAGGGGAGGATACTATGAGAAATGATTACTTAGAAACTGATTATGGTATGAAAACATGCATCCATGAAAGATATTTTAAAGTCTTTATGAGAATGTCCTATGTGCACATTGAGGATATGTTTAATGAAAATATGAGAAGGGAACAGGCAAGATTGCATAAGTTGTTTTGGAAGGTTGATGTTTTTGTTTTTTTAATTCAATTTTATTTTTTATTTTCCATTCCATATTCTTTCTCTTCTACTTTCTTTTCCCCACACTTAGAAAACAAGAAAAACGAAATCCCTTATAAACATGTATAGTCAGGGGGCCGCTAGGGGGCCCAGTGAATAGAGCACTTGCCCTGGAGTCAGGAGGAACCAAGTTCAAATCTGGTCCCAGACACTTAACACTTGAGCAAGTCACTTAACCCCAATTGCCCTGTCCTCTCCCTCCAAAAAAAAAAAAACAAAAGAACATGTATAGTCAAGCAAAACAAATTTCCACTTTAACCATATCTAAAATATATACATATATATGTCTGTAGATGCATATACAGACATATATATGTATATATACATGTACATTTATATACTGCCTCTCTATCTGGAGGTAGATAGCATATTTTATTATGAGTTTTCTGAAATTGCAGTTGGTCATTGTGTTAATCAGAATTCCAGTTTCTGATTAATGCAATGACCAGCCACAATTCCTAAGCCTTTCAAAGTTGTTTACCTTTTCAATATTGTTGTTGTAGAAATTGTTTCCTTGGATCTACTCACTTTACTTTGCATCAGTACATACAAGTTTTTCATGGTTCTTTGAAACCATCCTTTTCATCATTTCTTACAGCACAGTAGTATCCTGTCAAATTCATATGCCATAATTTGTTCTGTCTTTCTCCAATTGATGGGTACACCATCTATTTCCAATTCTTTGCTACCATGAAGAGTTTCATATATGTTTTTGTACATGGACCCTTTTCCTCTCTCTTTGAATTTTTGGGGGTATAGACTTAGTTCCAAAATGTTTTCCAGAATGACTGGACAAGTTCACATCTCCCTAATAAGGTATTAATGTTCCTGTCTTCCCACTGCCTCTCCAGCATTTGTCATTTTCCTCTTTTTTGGTCAATTTTATCAATCTCATGGGTGTGAGGTGATTTTAAATTCATAAATAATTGTTTTCATTTGCATTTCCCTAGTTATTAATATTTTAGACCATTTTTTCTTATGGCTATTGATAGCTTGAATTTTTTTTTTTTTAAGCAATCGGGGTTAAGTAACTTGCTCAAGGTTACAGGGCCAGTTATTTCTGGGTGTGGTGCTAAGTATCTGCACCCGGATTTAATCCCCAGGTCTTCCGGACACTGGAGCCAGTGCTCTTACTTGCTGTGCTACCTGGCTGCCCCAATAGCTTGAATTTCTTCCTCTGAAAATTGCCAATTCATAATCTTTGTCCACTTATCATTTGGGGAATGGCTCTTATTTTTATAAATTTGAATCAGTTACCTATGTTATCTTAGAAATGAGATCTTTATTGGAGAAATTTGGTGCAAAGATCCCACTCTCCATTTTCTTGCTTGTCTTCTAATTTTGCCTAGTTTGGTTTTGTTTATGCAAAAACTTTTTAAATTTTATGTAACCAAAACTGTACATTTTACCTTCTGTGAACCTCTTGATCTCTTGCTTGGTCATGAACTCTTCCCTTCTCTATAGATTTGACAGGTAATTTCTTCCATACTACACTAATTTGTTTATGATGACACCAATTATGTCAAAATAATGTACCCCTTTGAAGTTTGTGTTGGCATATAGTGTGAGATGTAAATACAAAAACCTAAATGTAAATACAAAACCTAATTTCTGCTAGACTGTTTTTCAGTTTTATCACTAGTTTTTGTAAAATAGTGAATTCTTGCCTGATTTGCTAGTATCTTTGGGTTTATCAAACAGGCTACTGTGCTCATTTACTTTTATATATCACATACCCAATCTGTTCCACTGATTGATGTCCCTATTTCTTCCCCAGTACCTGACTGTTTTGATGATTACAGCTTTGTAGTATAGTTTGAGATTTGTTACTGCTACCTTCCCACAGTAGGTACTCTTCATTCCTACTTTTTTTTCATTAATTTCCTTAATGGTCTTGATCTTTTGTTTCTCTAGATGAATTTTTTTTCTAACTCTATAAAATAATCCTGTGGTAGTTTGATTGGTATGGCACTGAAGAAGTAAATTAATTTTAAAAGTATTGTCATTTTTACTGTAGTGGCTTGGCCTACCCATAAGTAATTAATATTCCTCCCATTACTTTGATCTGTATTCATACAAGCAATGTTTTTTAACTGTATTCTTATATTACTATGTGTTTTTATCAAATGTACTCCCAAATATTTTAAAGTATCTGTAGTTATTTTAAATAGAATATTTGTTTCTATGTATTCCTGCTAGGTTTTGTTGGAAATATAGAAAAATGCAGATGATTTCTGTGAGTGTATGTGTTATGGGATTGGGATTTTAAGAACTTCCTGGCCCCTAGGCCCTTTAATAGGCTTAAGTGCACCTGGAGCCTGTGGTGGGAGGCTAGGTTTTTAGGAATGCCCACATCTTGGTGCTCTGTGATTGGGCAGTGGGTCAAGAGGGTTGTAATGTTCTCTGAGCCAGGAGAAGGCTATATAAACACTGATGTGAGGCTTTGTTTTGGGGCTCACTTTGAGCAGTGTTGTGTGATTTGACCAGACAAGACTCTGGGCAGCCCCCTGGCTTTGAAAACCCAGATATTGGTGCTTCCCTCTCTGGTAACTGACTAGGTATGGATGTAATGGTCAGACAGTTGGAGTACTGTCTGCTGATATGTTTCTCTATATTTGTTGTCTGCTTGTAACCTCTGTACACTCTGAAGTTCAGGATGATGACCTTTTCCTCTGAACTAGGTAAATGATATGTGTGATTTATTAAATTAAGCTTGTTAACCCATTTTGAGTTGCTTTCTTTTAGAAAAGTAGATTTAAGAACCTGTGTTGGCAGCCACCCTGGGTATGCTGGGGTGCTTGCTGCCACATAATGTTATATCTTGCAACTTTTCTGAAGTTATTAATTGTTTAGGTTAATTTTTAGTTGACTGGTTTGACCAGTTTAGATTAGTTTTTGATTCCCTAAGTAAACCATAATATATATCATCTGCAAAAAGTGATAGTTTTGTTTCCCATTTGCCTTCCTTTAATTTCCTTTCCTAAAAAATGACTTTTTTCCTTGTCTTATTGCTATAGCTAGCACTTCTAGTATAATATTGAATAGAAATAGTGATAATGAACATTCTTGTTTCACCCCTGATCTTACTGGAAATGTTTATTCCCATTACATATAATTCTGGCTCTTGGTCATAGATACTGCTTTTGTTAATGAAAGAGTTATTTATTCCTATGCTTTCTAGAGTAATCTAAGTCCCAAAGCTCATTGGTATGGGACTCTCTCCTCATTGGTGGAGATCAATGCCCTGCATCTACACATGGAATGGGGCAAAGTTATCAAGAGCAGAAGAGAGGAGAGGTTCTATCTTCTTTGAGATGGTCTTTTTGGTCTGCTTACCACATTAGTCTTGCAGTCTCTTCAAGCTTCAGGAGCTTCTGGCTTCCAGCTTCAAGAAAGAAGATAGATGATGCCAATCCCACTTCACGCTGCCAAAGGGAAAGACACTGGAAAGAAGCTGATATGAAAGGAGCTGGCAGTCTCCATCATGTCTGTATTCCCAGCTTGCTACACTAGAGACTTCAGGGAGTTTCTCCTTAGGTGAGAATCAAGACTCTATCTCAGTTGAGTTGAATTAGCTCACTCCCAATGGAGGAGCTCCTGCACTCTGTGTTGTTTGATACATATTCTCCTATGTGTACTTACCCATTATGTTTGTTCATCATGGAAGGTGGGAAAGGAGGTGGGTATAAAGCTTGGGGTACTACCTCCTGCACTAATGAGACAGCAATCAGAAGTTAACACAAACCTAAAATTACATCCCCTAGAGGCAGATCGATATAAGTCTAGCTCATTATCCTCTCTCTCAGAGTGGCCTCTCAGAGCCACCAAGCTGCTGGCTCCAGTCTCCTGCTTTCCCTCCTGGCAGGAAATAACGTCTCCCTTGGAAAAAGGTGAGGGGAAAGAGGCTAGAGATGTCTATTCCACCTTCCTTCCAGTCATAAGATGACACCCCCATGCTAACTAGGGGCAGCCCTTCCTATACTAATTTAAAAAGCAAACACACAAACAGAAAGAGATTAGGTCTGGAAAACTGTGCAGTGTTTTTAACAATCCCAAACTTTTTTCCTGACACAAATCCACATTTTTAAAACCAATATTCTCTATTGTTGTATAGTTGTATTGCTGTATAGTTTCAAATCACAAGACAGCACAATCTTTAAGGAATTAAAATTGCCAATGAAAGAAAAGAACACATGGTGGGCATAAGTAGACTACAAGCAAATTTATAATAATGCTCAAGAAATTCTGTAAGGGATATAGGATCAGAAAAGGTAAGGTGTGGCCAGGTGGCTCAGCAAGTAAGAGCACCGGCCCCAGTGTTGGGATGACCTGGGGATCAAATCCAGGCACAGACACTTAGCACCACATCCAGAAATAACTGGCCATGTAACCTTGAGCAAGTTACTTAACCCCAATTGCTTAAAAAAAAAAAAAGGTGGACTGTTCATGTAGCATGGGTATTGACTGCTGCATTGGTACACATAAAATATAAAAAGACTTGGAAAACCACCAACACTTTGGTTGAATCCTCTATGGAGGTTTTATGGGGGAATATAAGCAAGGATCTGATAAGATGAGAGGTCATGGATAGGATCTAATCTGCATCATTACCCATATAAATGTGATCATGGGTGTATTAAAGCAATGAAGTAATCTTTTAAAGTGTAGGATCTTTTGTTTTGACTCAGTGGTTCCCAGACTACAAAAGTTTGAGAATTGCAACCTTCTCTAAATTCTTCCACTCCTGCTTCTATGCCTCTTTTGTGGTTCAGGCCTTACTTAGACTGGTATGGTGGTTTAGACTAGGAATTAAAATCATATAAGACACTCAGACTATTTAACATTTCATAAGAAGCTAACTTAGCAAATCATGTCAAGGATACTCAGTAAGAATACAGAACTAGCTCAGGTAGATGTAGCTCCCCTCATCTCCTTTAAAAACACCTGTCTGGTCAGCTGGGGGTGCTGGTTCAGATAGATTTGGTAATTCACACAGTAATAATGGGTTATCTGTCTTAACAACTCAAGAGCTAGATCCCTGAGCCAATCAAGTTTCACAGACAGCTTCCCCATTTTTTAGGGAAAAATTATCAAAGCCTATATAGGGACCCTAGTAGATACTGCTCCAATCACACACTTCCCCCTTGGTGTCAAGGTCCTAAAGCTCCTTCTAGAGGAACTTCTACCACTTAAATGGCTCTGAGGTTGTATCTCACAACCCTAACCTCAGAGATTCACGAAGCCTGATGTAAGCAACACTGAAGAGGAGTTTAGCAAGTTAAAAAAAAAATGCAGCAACCAGTGTAATGGTCTCCTGAAGGAGTATAGTAACCATGAACATGAAGGACAGTGCAGACCAGAAACCCCAGACTTTGTATCTTCCCTGAAGTAGGTAGTAGCTGATGTTTGAAGACAGTTCAAAGCAGCTCTCCTGATGCAAAGAAGCACCAGGAACATTTGAACCGTAGCACAGATGATATTTCTGGCACAGCCAACCATTCTCTATTTCAATTCAAGTAAGGCTGCAAAGAGGTCATTATCTTCTTGCGTGTAGCCTGTCTTGGTTCCAGGGTCAATACTGATGTCTTGCCCTATATTACCACCAGCTCAATGCATATTAGCCAGGACCTCCTCCTCTCTTTGAGTCCTACAGGGGAGAAGATAAAACAAAATCTTTGTCTCTTTAGAGGCCTCTGCTCAGAGACTCAGGCTTTCCACCAAGTCTGCTAAGGAATCTCCTTTCTTACAGATAATTACACATTCTAATCTATAAAATAGTTATACAGAGACACTTTTATCTCTTCAGTGTTGTTAGGAAACAAGGAACTTCTCAAAAAATTTTCCATCTCATGGTTCCCCAAGCCTTTTCTGGGAAGGAACAGTTCAAACCATTCCCAAGGGAAAAGAAACTTGCCAGTTGAGGAAGACCTAAGTAATTTCCCTGGATATGGAGTCCCTTGACAGGTATCTTGAGGCCCAGCCTACTTTATCCAGGCGATAAAATAAAGAAGGGCAAGAGGTAGTTAACTATGTCCAAAAGCAGTCCATCCTCATCAGATAAGTCTTCCTATAGACCAGATTCAAGAAACTACTGGATCAGAGATCCTTCAGCATTCCTAAGATATTGCTGATTCATGGTGAACATGACTTCTATGAAGTCAAACACTTCCTGTCCCTCTTCAGTTACTCCCCCCCCTCCCCCACCCCCACCAAGATTCAGGGTTATAACCACAAAACTGTTGTTTCTCTATATTGGTCTTGCAGAGGATCCTCCAGTTGGCATAAGGAGCCCTATTAGGTATAAATAACTGCCTCACTTTTAGTTGTGGAATCACATGGTACTATACCCACTGTGGCATCATGGCCCCCATGCCCAGATTAGTACTGGGTCCCATTCCCCAAACTCTGCCTGTCCTATAAGGGAGCCAACTTGTTTGTTCAGTTCATTAGAATGTGTATGATGTCTGACAGGTGCTGACATGCCCCACAAACAATTGCATGTAAGAGGAGGCATTTACAAAATTCCTCCATTGATCCTGGCTCTAAAAAAGAGAGTCCAGAAGCAAGAGAAAGCCATTACAATGGGGGAGGAAAAAGCAGGGAGGTGAAAAGGAGTGAGTTAACCTTCTCATTGGACTTGGCTTAAGGAAGGAATAACATATACATTCAATTGGATATCTTACCCTACAGGAAAGTAGCAAGGAAGGGGACAAGAGGGGGGGATGATAGAAGGGAGGGTAGATTGGGAGAGGGGGTAGTCAAAAGAAAACACTTTTGAAAAGGGACAGTGTCAAAGGAGAAAATAGAATAATTGGAGGGAAGGATAGGATATAGGGAAATATAGTTAGTCTTTCACAGTATAACTACTATGGAAATGTTTTGCATAACTACACATATATAACTTTTTTTTTAAGCAATCGGAGTTAAGTAACTTGCTCAAGGTTACACGGCCAGTTATTTCTGGGTGTGGTGCTGAGTGTAGGAGCCCAGATTTGATCCCAGGTTATCCCGACTCTGGGGCCAGTGCTCTTACTCACTGCACCACTTGGCCGCCCCTATAACTTATATTGAATAGCTTGTCTTCTCAATAGTGGTGGGTGAGGAGGGAAGAAGGGAGAGAATCTGGAACTCAAAGTTTTAAAAACAAATGTTAAAAAATTGTTTTTACATGCAACTGGGAAATAAGATATACAGGCAATGGGGTATAGAAATCCAAGAAAGTAAGGGGAAAGAGGGGAATAAAGGGGATGTAAGAGAGGGCAGACAGGGGAAGGGGTGTTCAGTATGCTTGCCATCTTGAGGTAAGGGGTAGGGGAGAGATGGGGAGAAAATGTATAACTCAAAATCTTGTGGAAATGAATGTTGAAAACTAAAGATAAATAAATAAATTCTGGGGGGGGGAAATAAAATAAAAAAGAGAGTTCATAATTGTCTAGTCTTTTTTGCTCTGGGCCCCATACAACTTGGCCAGATCCATGTTTTCTCCATCCATCAAGACTCTCTTGCATGATAGACATGTCTCTTACACCTCAGCCCACTGGAAAGATTTGCCAGGACCTCCAGCCCCCAGGGCTGTGTGATAGTAATGGCAATTAAAGATTCCCCTGTATTGGCTTGGTTTTCAAATTGATTGTATTAAAACCCAGAGTTTGTTAATCCCACCTGTGGGATGGGCTTGTTGATGTGAAAAGAAAGTCCTTAACTGGGAGGAGCTGGTGACGTAGATTTGGAGAGACACTGGAGAGAGGCGGAAGATTTTTTTTTTGGAATCAGCACCTCGTGGAGAGAGAGAGACTAAGAGGATTGCTGGTGGCCGCTTTGAATTGCCCTGGACTTTTGAGACCTGCCC
>NW_027187374.1:1394339-1440407 GCF_028583685.1 Petaurus breviceps papuanus | reverse complement strand
CTGTGTTTAAACTTGATGTAACTCTGGGGTAGATTCAATTGTGATCCTGGGGGTGGGGAACTTTTGACCTTATTGTGCTCTGTGATTGACAAATGAAGGTACTTTACCTAAGTTTGGAAACTAATCTCCATTTGAGAAGAGGGGTTTTGTGGTGGACTTAATTAAGGTATAGCCTAGGGATGGAGTAGTATTTAGAACAGGGACTTTGTAATTGATTGAATGATTGGAAGATCCTGGGGTGGGGTAGTACTTGGAGATTATTTAATCACACTTAGTAAATGCTGTATTTTGAATGATGTCATGTTTTGATCTTCTCTGTTCTGGGTTTGTTACTGAATAAAATAGAGAGCACCTATGCTGGTATTTTGAACCTGGGAAGTTGCCTTTCCTTGGCATTACATTACAATGCTCTACATAATTGCAGGCTCTAGCGAGATCTGAGGTGTTCCATGGCAATCATAAAGATCCCTGAATAAGAGGAGCTCTCAGCCTCAGGAGGTAGGCATCTGCTCACCCTGATCCCTAGAGGGGCTAGCCCCTGAGGACATTCCAGGGCCCCAGGTCTCGAGGAGGGAAGGATCGCACCTGCCTCCCAACTTCGACTTGCTCCTCATTCGGCCTTTCGTGGATCCAAGACCTCCAGTTTGGGGGTGAGTAAAATTCTGCTATCCCTGCCCCAATAGGGAACCCAATGTCCAAATCAAAATACCAGCTATCACCACATGAGCCCCGGTCAGTTCATATTCCCCCCCATCTTCAAAGATTCAGGAATCTTGCAATTATCAGGTCCCCTTACTTACCCTCCTGTCAGCTTTTCATAAAACAATAGCTCTAACCACATGTTGGGAAAAGATTGCTGGATCTGCATTGAACCCCAGCCTCCTTACTATGTAGGAGTGGCACTAAATGCCTTAGTCATCCCTACTTCCAACACAGAGAATTGTGAGTGGGACCACCCAAAGCTCACCCTTGGGGACATATAGGGAACAGGTATCTTCCTCATATCATCCAGTACTCCTTTATCCAGCTCTCGGTATAGCTCAATTTGTGGACAAACCTACGAGATTCGGGCCTCTAGCTCAGACTATTTTCCCGCCCCTGTAGGAGCCTGTTGGGCATGCCATGATGGCCTTACCTAGTGCATCTCTGCTCCAGTGTTCCTCAGAAAACAACAACACACTGAGGTCTCCCTGTGTATCCTAATGGCCATAATTCCCCGTGTCACCCTTCTCCCAGGTGAACAAGTTTGGCATTACTTTTCCAGAAGGGCATCTGAGCCACCACCAAGGGTGGGCAGTACCACTCCTCATTCTCATCTCAGTGGGCTTGGGCCTTGTGGGTTCTGCAGCAACTGAGATGGCCGCCTTGATTAAGGGGGAGGCCAACTATCAGGCCTTAAGAACACAGGTAAATATCAACCTCTCCCACATAGAGCAGTCTATCTCAGCCCTGGAAGACAGGTGCTCTCTGGCAGAGGTGGTTCTCCAGAACCGCAGAGGCCTTGACCCTCTTCTTCTAAAACAGGGTGGCCTGTGTGCAGCCCTTGGTGAGGCTTGTTGCTTCTATGCAAACAATTCTGGAGTGGTGCAGGAGAGTCTGAAGCTGGTACACCAGAATATTGCTAATAGACAAAGGGAGTTGGAAAAGTCTGAGAACTGGTATCAGTCCCTGTTCCGGACATCCCCCTGGCTCACTACATTGGTCAGCCTTGGTTGGTCCTCTCCTCCTCCTGACCATAGCCCTGATTCCAACATTAGAAGATTCCAACATTAGACTCCTATTTTGGGGACAAAAAGGATCAAAGCATGGAATAGGACGAAGAGAGTGAAGTCAGCACTCCTGTACCAAAAGCTTCAAAGGAAAATGCAAACTGGTTACAGGCCATAGAGGACCTTAAGAAGCAGATAAGAGAAGTGGAGGAAAAATTGGGAAGAAATGAGAATGATGCAAGAAAATGACAAAATGAGAGTTAACAACCTGACTGAGGAAAATCACACCTTAAAAAACAGACTAACTCAAATGGCAAAAGAGGCTCAACAAGGCAATGAGGAGAGGAATGCCTTAAAAAGCTGAATTTGCCAAATGGAAAAAGAATCTCAAAAGCTCAATGAGGAGAATCATTCCCTCAGATTTAGAATGGAGCAAAGAAAAGTTAGTGACTTTATGAGAAATCAAGATGCTGTTAACCAGATCCAAACAAATGAAAGAATAGAAGGCAATGTGAAATATCTCATGGGAAAAACCACTGACCTGGAAAACAGATCCAGGAGAGATAATTTAAAAATTATTGGACTACTTGAAAGCCATGATCAAAGAAAGAACCTAGAAATCATCCTCCAAGAAATTCTCAAGGAAAATTGCCCTGATGTTTTAGAACCAGAAGGCAAAATAGAGGTTGAAAGAATCCACCGGTCACCTCCTGAAAAAGATCCCAAAAAGAAAACTCCTAGGAATATTATAGCCAGGTTCCAGAATTCCCAGATCAAGGAGAGAATATTACAAGCAGCTAGGAAGAAACAATTTTAATATTGTGGGAACACAGTCAGGATAACCCAGGATCTCGCAGCTTCTACACTGAGGCATCAAAGAGCCTGGAATAGGATATTCCAGAGGGCAGAGAAGCTGGGATTAAAACCAAGAATCACCTACCCAGAAAAACTGAGTATCACGTTTCAGGGGAAAATGTGGTCATTCAGTGGAATAGAGGACTTTCAAGCATTCTTGATGAAAAAAACAGAGTTGAATAGAAAATTTGACATCCAGATACAAGAAGCAAGAGGAGCTTGAGAAGGTAAACAGGGAAAAGAAATCATAAGCCACTGGTGAAAGTTGAACTATTAACATTTCTACATGGGAAAAAACAATAATTGTAACTGATGAAACTTTTCTCAGTATGAAAATAGTTGAAGGGAATAGAAATATAGAATATATATATATATATATATATATATATATATATATACGTATATATATGTCTATATTGGAGGGTATATGGGCGTATGAATACACATTTGAATGTGTGCATGTATGTTTACAGGTATACATAGGTAGAGGGCACAGGACCAATTTAATAGGAAGGGATGATACTTAAAAGGGGAAATTAAGAGGTGAGAGAGGTATATAATGAGAGGAGGTGGAGAGAGACAATGGGGTAAACTATCTCATATAGAAGAGGCAAGGAAAAATGGTTACAATGGAGGGGAAGAATAGGAAGGCAAAAGGGAATGGGTCAACCTTATTCTCATTGAATTTGGCTCAGGGAGGGAATGACATATACACTAAATAGGGTATCTCATCCTACAGGAGAGTAGGGGGGAAGGGGTTGAGAGGGGGGATGATGGAAGGGTGGGCAGGTTGGCGGGGAGGGAAGTTGGAAGCACTCACTTTCAAAAAGGGATGGGATCAAAGCAGAGAAAAGAACAAGTGGGTGGTGGGATAGGAAGGAGGGAAATATAGTCAGTCTTTTACAATATAACTACTATGTTAATGTTTTGCTTTAGCTACACATGTACAACCTATACTGAACTGCTTATCTTCCCAGTAAGGGTGGGTGACAAGGGAGGAAGGGAATGAATCTGGAATTCAAAGTTTTAAAATCAAATGTTTAAAATTATTTATATACTATTATTTATTATATATTAAAATATATATTATATTTATTATATATATTATATTATATACTATTATTAATACTATGTTACATATAATTGGGAAATAAGATATACAGGGACTGGGGCATAGAGATCCACCATGCCCTTCTGGAAAAGTAGAAGGCAGTATGGGAGAAGATATGGGAAAGAGCAGATTGGCGAGGGGATATCCTGTGGGATTGCTATTTTGGGGTGGTGGGTAGGGGAAAAATGGGGAGAAAATTTGTAACTCAAAATCTGGCAGAAATTAATGATGTAAATCAGAAGTTAATAAAGCATTTGAAAAAATGAAAAAAAAAAAGAAAATTCAAATAGACATTGAACAATCACTGATTGTAGTTTCAGCTTGCATAACCTGACTATTGTAATCTCTTTAAAAATCAGCACATTGTCCGTGCCAACTCCCTGTCTTATCTGGGTATGTGACCCTGGCAGTCCCACGGTAATAAAATCCACTTCCAAATTTACTCTCTGGGATCTTCTGTCTTGCTCCTTTATGCTCTACAAGACACTCAGTTCAATATTTCTTTGTGTGTGGGCAGTTGTGGAAATTTTTTGGTTCTAACATTAAAGTTTCTGGGGTGACTTTGTAAAATGGGTGATAAAAAGAATTGGAAGATCATATCAGAACATAGAGTGTTTATTCTGGAGTGGACAAACAGATATTTGTTTACTTATACAGGAGACAAAATATTGTGCCTTGTTTGCCAAGAAGTAATAATAATGAAGGAATACAATCTTTGTCACCATTTCGAATCCTGAAGTAAGCAAATTGGACACCAGTGAAAAACAAATTAAAGTGTCCCAATCATAGAAAAATCTCAGTGGGGAACAATTTCTTTTTTCAAGAAAGTAAACTCAGAAAATGATTTGGCTACTAAGGTTAGTTTTCAGATTTCTAAAGAAATTGCTGGCACTGAGAAGTGTTTTACTGAAGGTGACTTCATAAAGAAGTGTTTGCTGTTTGGAGTTTCTGGATTATATCCTGATTTTAAAAAAAAAGGTGCTTTTGAGAATATAAATTTGTCCCATATAACCCTGCAGTGAAGAGTAACTGTTGATAACCTCTTTGCTGACAAGAAGTGTAATATGTTCCATTAACTAAATTATAAACAGTAAGAAAACCTAATTTAATAAAAAATTTATTAAAACTTGTACTGCTTAGCAAAGCAGGTTTTTTTTAATATTAATGTGATTTCATGATAAATAAAAATCTTAAGTAACAAGTAAAATTAATTGATATTAATTGAAATTTCCTTTTAAAAAAATATGGTTTATTTGTAAAATAGTTTAATTATTAATTATACCTTTACTTGGAAATGAGCCTAAAAACCTATCTGTGGCCCAAAGAAGTTTAGCCTATTTCAATTTTGGCCTCTATCTACTACCAAGTTGTGCAGGTCTGTCCTAGACTAACAATATATAAAGGATCAGACTGATATAATTCCAGCCTAGTAACCCCTTCTTTCTGAGGAGAGCAGAGTGGCCTCCAGCCCCAACTTCTTGCTTTTCCTCCTGGCTGTAATGAAAGTCTCCTTGGAGAAGTAGGGGATTGGGCAAAAGCTAGAGATGTCTATTCTACTTCCTTTCAAGTCACACAAGAACAGTACTGGCCACAGGTGAGCTTCCTCTACAAGTGGGACCTGTGGAGGCCCACTCTCATTTACTAAATGATTATGGGGTTGAATGATTATGATTGAGGGGGTTAGAGTACATCTGAATGAAGTCAATTGGATCATCAGCTCACAGCAAAGAAACACAGCTTGGGAAAAGGCCCAACACCAAAGAAAATCTATAAATAGTGCAAAATCTTTGTAAAGAAAAAATGTCTCAAAATACTGATTTGATCCCATGTGACATGCAGTAGGTTTTCCAGGAAATATCTAGACTTCACAGACTAGTTATCTTTCCTACTACCAAGTCTTTTTTAGAAAAGAAAACCTGCACCAAGGTAAAAGGTTAGATTTGTAGCATCATTGCAGTTTGGCACAAAATCTGGAAAACTCATGGCCCATTATATACAAAATAAAGACAAGACTGTGGAGCGGGAGGAAGACAATTTCTCTGATCTCTTAGTTTAGCTATTGTGCTCTTGGCCTACTTATTTGCATGGCAAAACTCAAAGAATTTTTGAAGTTTGAAGAAAACCAAAGTGCTTAATACAGATGGTCCTTTGTGGGTTTTTTTTTGGAAGGCAGTCTCTAAAATCATTTGAGGGGGATGCAAGTTGGCAATTAGGAAGAGAGGAGTTAAAGAGGATTTAATAGGCAGTTGAAGACCAAGATAATTAGGAAGATAGTAAAAAAGCACATACTTGCCTTTGATAAGGCCAAGTCACAAGGCCCAAGTATATTTTGAAAGAGCTGATTAATGTAACTATTTAGTCATTATCAATGATTGTTTAAAAAAATATGAAAACTGGAATGCATGTTGCAGGGCTAGAGAAGGATAAATATCCCTCCCTGTAATGCCAAGCAAAGGCAACTTCCCAAGGTTCAAAATACCAGCATAGACACTCTCCATTTTATTCAGTGACAAATTAAGTACAGAGAAAATCAAAATACCGCATTCACCAAGTGTAATTCAATAATTTCCAAGCACTACTCCACTCCTGGACAGTACATTCATTCATTTAGTCAATCCCAAAGACCCTCTTCTCAAATGGAGATTAGTTTCCAATCATAAATAAAGTACATTCATTTGGACAGTCACAGAGCACAAAAAAGTCAAAACTTTCCCACTCTGGATCACAACTGAATTACAGTTATCATCAGTTAATGCCAAGCACCTTCTCAAAAGGGGCAGTAGAGAGCACAAAGGCTATCTACCCCTGAGTTACAACAAGCTTAAGATATCATCACAGCATTTAATAACCAAAGAGAGGTCTTTTCTTCATCTTGACCGGAGGCAAATTCTCAGCAATTTCTGTTCCTGGGGAGACAAAGCTTAGCAAGGTCACAAGATACATTGCCAGTGCCCTCATTAATTCTCTGTCTGCAGAACAGACCTAGGACTGCTGAAAACATTAGCAAGACCCTCTTCCAGGATTTCTGTAAACATACAACAAGAAAATCCTTTTTCAGGGCTTCTGAACCAACAACAAGGTTCCAGGACCTCTGCAACAACAGCACTGGCCTCCACCAGTGGACGCAATTCATTCTCTCTCTTGCCTCCACGATGCTGCTTCCAAAAATTCTTCTGCCTCTCTTCCTCTGCTTGCGCCTCTCTAAATCCACAGCACCAACTCCTCCCAGTTCAGTTCTCTCTTTTTATATCAACAAGTCCATCCCACAAGTGGGATTCACAAGCTCTGGGTTTTAACACTCAACCCAAAAACCAAGCCAATACAGGAGGAATCTTTAAATGCCATTACTATTACACTCCCCCCCTTTTTTTTTAAAGGAAAAGTCTGCCAACTATAGGCCAATAAACTTGAATTCTTGGCAACATTCTTTTATTTTTTGGAGGGGGGAAGGTAAGGCAATTGGGGTTAAGTGACTTGTCCAAGGTCACACAGCTAGTAAGTGTGTCAAGTGTCTGCGGCAGGATTTGAACTCCGGTCCTCCTGATAGGGCTGGTGCTCTATTCACTGTGCCACCTAGCTGCCCCCCGTGGCAACATTCTAGAACATACTTGATGGGGGAGGGGGAGGGGTTTATGGGCGATGCCATGGTGGCTTTGAATGAATATGGGGTGATCTCCATATAAGGCCATGGGGTGATCACCATATAAGGCCATAAATGTAAAACTGCGATGTGATTGGCTCGGATTCGCTATATATTTTCTTGTGTGAGAGGGCGCTCTCTCTCTCTCTCCGCCATGTAACTGTTGAAGAATAAACCACCCCGCTTCACTCCTCCGCCTTCTGTCTGGTGTTTTTCCCCGTGAGGGGCCGGTGACGACCGAAGACCCGGGATGGGTAAGTGAGAGGGCCGTGGGGCTAGTCGTCTAGATCTGTTGTGAGGGCAAACGCCCGCAACACATACTATTAAAGGGACTGTTAGGGAACACCTGAAAATACCTTAAGCACTCAATCCCCCAACTTTTTCATTCCCTGTGAGCTCTTCCTCAACCTGGACTCAAAGATTTTCCTAAAGTACAGGTCTGGTCATGTCATACCTTCAGACAAAGAGATGGTGATACTTTGGATCTCGCCATTATGCATAATTGTGGGTGCCTCTGTGTTCAAGAATTTTGAAATCCCCTTATCTGACCATAGCCTACGGGTTTTTCATCTCTTCCTCTGCCTTCTCTTACAAAACTCTACTCTTCATCCACACTGTGATCTCCAGTCCCCTAACCCCTCAATTCTTTCCCAGGCCATCTCCCTTGCACTAGCTATTCTTTTCTCTCCCCATTTTGACCCTTTGGTGAGCCAATTCAACCCTATTACTGTCTTCTTCTCTTGAATCCCTTCCCCCTCTTATCATATAGTGGGTTATGCCCAGCTAAAACTCAGCTTTGGATCCTTCTCACCATTTGCTGCCTTTGCTCCTACACTAGTGATTTTCCTAAAGTACAGGTCTGGTTATGTCATACCTCCTACTCAACAAACTCCAGTGGCCTCCTATTATTTTCAGGAGGAAATACAAAATCCTCTGGTATTCAAAACCCTTCATAACTAGCTTCTTCCTACCTTTCCAGTCACCTTATTCCCTTACTTCTTACTCTCTAGCATGTACTCATCCATCCAGTGTCACTGACCTCCTGGCTATTCCACAAACAAGACGCTCCATCTCTGTTTCCACCATTTTCTATCCCCATGCCTTCAATGCTCTCCCTCCTCCACTCTTGACAACTGACCTCCCTTGCTTCCTGTGTGTCCTAACTAAAACCCTACCTTCTACAGGAAACTTTCCCCAAACCCTCTTACTTCTAGTGCTTTCCCTCTGTTCATTATTTCCTATTTATTCTGTATATAGCTTACTTTGTATATATTGATTTGCATGTTGTTTCTTCTACCGTCTGATTGTCAGCTCCTTGAGGGCAGGAAGAATCTTTTGCCTCTTTTTGTAACCCCAGTGCTTAGCACAGTACCTGGCACATAGCAGGAGATCAGGAAATGTTTATTGATGATTGATTGATGGTGATCATGAATAACTAGCATGGGTTCATGTGTTCCCAAAGAAGCTTCACAGGCTTTCTATTGTCTATATCATTAAAAAAGAAATCATCAGTTTAAAGTTTAAAACTCTTCATAATTTAGTCTCAACTTGTCTTTCAGGTTGATTATTCATTTTCCCCTTAGGAACTCAAAGTTCTTGCCAGACTGGCCTACATGACATTTCCCATAGAAGATATTCTACCTTCCACTTTTTTGCTTTTGGACAGGCCTAGTGTGCTAGGTCTTTCTTTCTCTTAGAATCTCTTGTTCCCTTAGAGGTCCATTCACCTCCAGTGAACCTCCTATCCTTTCTTCATTCCCCAAGCAATTGGTGTTCACCCTCAAATTACTTGGTATTGTGTGAATATTTTATATTTATTTACATGTGTACATGCTGTTTTCCTCCTATAGAATATAAGGTCCTTGAGAGGAGGTCCTGTTTTGCTTTTGTCTTTGTATCTCTAGAGCCTAGAATTGTGTCTGGTACTTACTAGGTGTGCAGTAAAAGTTAATTGACTTGAATTGCATTACAAGACATGGTGGACTAATTGCATTTCCCTTCTTCACACGAGTATTAAACTGGGCTACTCCCCCTTAAGTGTGATCAGGGAAGTGATTTTTGTTCTGAACCTATTATCCCCTAGACTACCAAACTGGGGGGTGGGTGGGTAGGTATCATTGTAGCCCAATACCCCTCTTGGAGATTAGAGAAAAGAATACTCAGTCTCAGTTAGGCTTCTGGGGTCTATCTATCCCTACCTACCCCAAACCCCAACCCCAGTTAGCTCTGACAATGCAAACATAGACCTTGGCTTTCTTCCTCTCTGCACAAGTGAGACAGACCTCAGGTCATATATATCCTTGTCACTGGCAGGCCAAATATTTATAGCTTTATATTTAGATAACCCATATAGGCACATATATTACATGTGGGAACCTATACCCAGAAAAATTATACTACTACTTGGTTGCTTGAGAATAGGGAGACAGAAAGGTCTATGGACACTGAGGACAGGGTCTGACTAGCAGCACATTCCATACAGAATTCCAGGGACAAGGGACTAAAAGGCAAACAGATCGTGCAATGGGACAGATGAGATCCCAAGGGGTCCTTGAATGAATACATGTTATGGAAACCAGTACCATTTGGCAGATCTATTTCTCACTGCACAACTGTGAGTGGTAGATCTAGGGCAGATTAAGGACAGGAACTGTGAGCTCTGATGGTAGAGAGGAGTGGTTGAAGTCTCTGTTGCAAGATTAACTATATGCCTCTGACCATAGGAGAAGAGAAAAAAATCAATTCTAGCCTTCAACCCAAACTAAAATATGCAATGGAAATAAACAGGGCTGGAAATCCAAAACAAAGGTAAGCCTGCAATTCCGTCCCCCATAACTTGCAGAGGCTCTTAGTGGTCTAATAGTGGCTGATTCCAGCAGGAGTCTACTGCAACTTCTAACCAGGACTTGTAAAGCTCAGACTAGGAGGGCAGACTTCACCCTGGACCACACTACTTTGGGAGTACTAAAAGTTTACAGTTTCCCTGCATGAACCGTTACTGAGATCCTACAATAATACAATACTCAATACCCAAAAAATGTGACAGAAGGATGCAAGAGGACAAGAACCCTGGCCAGATATTTCCTGCAAAAGTACACAGAGCTCAGCATCAGTATAAACCTCAAAGTCAAGTAGTAGGTTGATAGAATAAGCAAATAACAACAGCAACACAAAAAAATCCCACCATAAAGTGTTTTGATGGCAACAGAAACTCAAGACACAAACTTAGATAAAGAGAATGACACCAAGACATCTACATAGTCTTAAATAAAAACACAGCTTGGGAATAAATACAGCCAGAACTCCCAGAAGAGACAAAGCAAGGATTTTTTAAAAGTTAAAAAATGATTTAAAAAATCAAATGAAAATAGCCATATTATTGATATTATTATTGTATCACTAATAATTAGAGAAATGTAAATTAAAATAACTCTGAGGTACCTACCTCATACCCAGCACATTGAATAAGTTGACAAAAATGGAAAATGACAAATGCTGTAAGGAATACGGGAAAATAATGATTTCTCCGTTCTGGAGAACAATTTGGAACTATGCGTAAAGGGCTACAACACTTGGCATACCATTTGACTCAGCAATACCAGGTCCATTCTCCAAAAAAATCAAAGAAAGAGGAAAAGGACCCATATGTTTTAACAGCAATTTTGGGGGGAATAAACAATTAGAAACTAGGGGGATACCTAACAACTGGGGAATGGATGAAGAAGTTACGGTATATGAATGTAAAGAAATACTACTATGTGCTGCAAGAAATGATAAGGGAAGTATTCAGTAAAACCTGGGAACATATGAAATGATGCAGAATGATGTGAGCAGAAATAGGAGAATAATTTGTGCAAAAAAACATTGTAAGGACAATCAGCTCTGAAAGACTTTGGAACTCTGATATATATACAATGATCAACTACAATTCAAAAGAACTCATGATAAAACATACTATCCACTTCCAGATAGACAAGTGATGGCCTCAGAGTACAACTTGAAACATATTTTCTTTCTTCTGCTTTTGGACATAGCTAATGCAGATATTTGTTTTGCATAACTCCACATGGGCTTTGTTTTTCTTGTGAGAAGGGGGAGGGAGAGAATTTGGAACTGAAAATAAAACTGAATTAAAAAAACAAATAGGAGGAGAGGAAAAAATGACAGAAAAAGAAAAATACAAAAAGAACAAATTAGAAAATATACAAAACCTTACCCATGAAAATAATTTCATAAAAATTAGAATGGACCAAATAAAACCTAATGATTCTACCAGACATCAAGAACTATTAAAACAAAGTAAAACAAAAAGCTCAAAAAAGAAAATGTAAGGGGTGTCTAGGTGGTGCAGTGAATAGAGCACCAGCCCTGGAGTTAGGAGGACCTGAGTTCAAATCTGGCCTCAGACACTTAATACTTACTACCTGTGTGATCTTGAATATGTCTCTTAACCCCAATTGCCCTGCCTTCCCACCTCCAAAAAAAAAAAGCAAAAAAAAGAAGCAAATGTAAAATATACATATATACATACATATATGTATATATAATACACACATATGTATGCATATATGTATGTACAAAAAAACTGACCTGGAAAATAGAGAAGAAATAATTTTTTCCCCCCTGGAAGGGGAAAATCATCCATTTTGCATTTCATAATGCTCCCCATCTTTTCTTTGGTCATAAAATCTTCCCTTCTCTATAGATCTGACAGGTAAACTATTCCTTGCTCTCCTACTTTGCTTATGATATGTCTTTCTACCTAAATCAGGTACCCATTTTGACTTTATCTTAGTATAGGGTGTAAGATGTTGTTCTATGCCTAATTGCTGCCATACTGTTTTCCCATTTTGCCAGCAGTTTTTGTTAAGTAGTGAGTTCTTATTCCAGAAGCTGGAATCTTTGGATTTATCAAAAAGTAGGCCACTCTAGTCATTGACTATTGTGTCTTGCATACATAACCTATTGCACTGATCCACTACTTATGTTCTTAGCCAGTACCAAGTAGTTTTGATGATTGCTGCTTCATAATACAATTTAAGATCTGGTATAGCTAGGCCACCTTCCCTTGCATTTCTTTTTATTAATTCCCTTAATATTCTGGATCTTTTGTTCTTCTAGATGAATTTTGTTTGATTGGTATGACACTGAATAAGCAATTTAATTTAGGTAGAAAAGATTTCTTTCTAAATGTATACAAGGGGAAAGGGGTGAAGGTGGAGTCAGGTGAAAGTAACAGTGAAGAAGCAGGCCTGGGTATTATGGATGAACCTATCAACACCTTGCCTAAAGCAAAATGAATGTTTTTTTGTGGGACTACATTACAAAATAAGAGAGTATATGAAAAGAAGGGAGGGGAACAGGGGGATAGAAGGTAATATGTGACATCCCCAGGTCAAATTGAGGGCTAGCAATGAGAGGAAAGTGATCTCTGCAGTCTCAGGAAGAGAACAACTTGCAGGGGAATTGGGTGGGGGCAAGGCAGAAAGGACTGACAAGGCAGGAAAAGAAGGGAGGCCTTGTTTTGGTGGTGGGAGGGGGCTTCATTGATGAATGTTCCTACAGGTAAAGAGAAATATTCTGTAAAGAGAGATGAGGCCCTTGTACTGGGTTGTGTTCTGGTGAATTTTGTGCTTGAAAAGACCATTTATCCTACCTGAGAGGAGGTCCTTCTAGGAGTTAGAACTCCTAAATGCAACAGTCATCTGGGGGAATAGGGAGGGAAGGGAGGGCATGGTCCCAGAGATAAGATCTTGAGGCAAATAGGAAAAGAAGGTAACTAGGCATAGGATATAAAATAGTGGTGGGAGGCATAATCAGTGTGTGTATGGGGGATGGGAGACTACCTCGAGACAGTATTGTAACAGCAAGTACCCTTGGCGCACCCAGAATGGCCTGCTAGCACAGGTTCTTGGATCTGCTTTTCTAAAAGGAAAGCAACCTTTAAGGCATCAATAATCTATTTTAATTACATTCACTGATTCAAGGGAAAAGTTCAGCATGCTGAACATCAGAGAAAATACAAGCAGAGAAATTAACATGAAGACCAATTGAAAGGACTCCGACTGCCTGAATCAAAGCAATATTACTACACTTTACATATACCACTGGATTGAGAGAACCTTTACATCTGAGTAGTCAGGGGGTCCTGAACATATGGCTATTCAGAGTCAAGTTCAGGGAATCACAAAGTCCTTCTCATAAGCAAACCACCAAAGCAAAATAACAACTCAGAGTATATATTCTCACAGCCAGAAGGCATCACAATCCTTCTGACTCAGTGCCTAAACAACTTAGTACCAAAAGTACTTCCTACCAGCAAGCCTCCCCTAAGTTTCTCTTTAAGCAATGGGCTCTATGTGATTCAGGATGTATCACAGCTGGGCATATTAGGCCTATTAATAGGTGGGGAAGATTTATATCCCGTTAACATTACAAGTATCCACTCTGTCACCTGTAGGAATTGGCATTGTTCTGGGAGTGAGGCCTAATGGAATATGGGAATCCAAGGGACAAACTCTGTAAGGCAGTGGCAGAAGCTGTCTAGAGGGGAGAGCCCAAAATGGAGACCTTGGAAGTTTTGCTTCTATGAATAATAAGGAAAATAGAGAGAGACTAGATAATTATAGCAGTCATGAAGAAAGAAAGGATGAAGAAAATGAGAAAACCTCTCTGGAAGGATGCAAAAACAGAAATTTTTTAAAAACCTAGTAAATAGGACTAGTTGAATGAGGGGGAATCTATTTGACTAAGTGAGAGGGGAAAAAAGGGAAGAATTAAATAACCAGAAAAAAGTAGGAACAAAATAGAATAGGCAAAACCCCAAAGGTTAAAGGGGTAAAAAAAAGCAGAGGTGAATCAAGTCAGTGGTTACACGCCCGCCTTAAAATGTACTAAGCTATAGTAACTGAAGAAAAATAGCACTATGAGTACAGTAGAAGGGAAAACAAATCATAACTTAAAAAAACCCCAAACAAATTTTAGAGCAAAACAGAGGAAAATATAAACATAACTCTCATAACTTTAAATGTTATTGGATTAAACAATCCAATAAAATAAAAAAGAGTAACAGATTGGATGAAGGGGGAAAAACCTATCATTTATTCTTATTTAAAAAAAACCGGGGTGCCTAGGAGGCACACTAAATAGAGCACCGGCCTTGGAGTCAGGAGGACCTAAGTTCAAATCCAGCCGTGTGACCTTGGGTAAGTCACTTAACTCCAATTGCCCTGTCCTCCCCCCTCCAAAAAGTAAAAACAAAAAAAGACATACACAAAATAATACTGAGGTGAAACAAAACATTTATCAAACACATTTTCAAAATGTAGAAGTTACCATTATGCTAACAAAGCAAAAAACAAACATTCAAAAAATAAAAAGAAATAAATGAAGAAACTACATTATCCTGAATGGAACCAGACAACAAACCAGTATCACTAAGTTATATCACCAAAAACCATAGCACCCAAATTAATAAAGAAAACATTAATTGAGTTACAAGAAGACAGATAGCAAACACAGTAGTGACAGCAGACTTCAATATCCCCTTCTCAGTTTAGGATAAGTCTAATAGAAAGACACACAAGAGGGAAAATATGAAACTAAACAAACTGCTGGAGAAACAAGTTAAAAAATGTATAATAACTTCTAAATGAGACTAAAAAAGAATCTACATTTTAAAAGTACTACAAAAATTTTTACAAAAATTGTGTAACAGGGAACATAGATGTTGCAAACAAATGTAAAAAGGTAAAAATAATAAATATATCCTTTAGAGGCCACAGTGTAATAAAAAATAGTAATTGGTTCAGGGACCACAAAGGAAAGACACAGACCCAAATGGAAACTTAACAATGAAATCCTAAATAACGAGTGAGTCAAAAAACAAATCATAGAAACAACTAATAGGAGAGGATTCTAGGAAAATGGTAGAGTAGGTCAGAAAACTTTAGGCTCTTCAGACATCCTCCAAAAAATAGACAGAACATTAACTCAAAGTGAATGTGGAGTAACAGAAATAAACAAAAGTTGGGGAAAATACAATTTCAATTTCAGTTCCAGGATAGAAAAGACTGAAGTTTGCAGTCACCAGACTACAGGGAACAAGAGTGTTTGTGGGACAGCATGGCTGGGGGCACTCACAATGGTCTGCTGGTGGAAGAGGAGTGCCCAAGGTTGGGCCCTGGGACAGAGCTCAGAAAATAATAGGAAGAAGGACCTGAGCCCAAGACTAGAGTCATTATATTAATAAGCTGCTAAAAATAAAATAAAACAAAAAATAAAAATGAGAAAGAACCCAACAATAGATAGCTACTATAGGGATAGAAAAGATCTGGGTTCACATTCAGGGGAAGAAGCAGAGTGAAAATAGCCACTCCTTTTATGATGAGAAATGTCAAATGGTTACAAGCCCAAAAAGAGTTCTTGCAAGAACTTAAAAGGGACTTTAAAGAACAATTAAGACAGACTGAAGAAAAAAAAGAAAAAAATAAGAGCAATCCAACAAATCAAGAAAATCAACCAACTGGAAGAAGAGAATCAAAAACTGAAGGAAGGGTCAGCTAGGTGGCACAGTGAATAGATGTAGCAGCAAGCACCCTAGCATACCCAGGATGGCTGCTAGAACAGGTTCTTAGATCTGCTTTCCTAGAGGAAAACAACTCAAAATGGGTTAACAATCTTGCTTTAATCAAACATATATCATTTACCTAGTTCAGGGGAAAAAGTAAACACCCTGAACTTCAGAGAATACAAACAGAAGTTACAAGCAGACAAAGAAACAAATCAGCAGACAGGACTTCCAGCTGTCTGACCATTACATTCATACCTAGTTAGTTACCAGAGAGGGAAGCACCAATATCTGGGTTTTCAAATCCAGGGGGCTCAATGGATACCCAGAGTCTCATCTGGCCAAATCACACAACTCTTCCCAGAGTGAGCTCCAAAGTAAAACCTAACATCAGGGTATATATAACCTTCTCCTAGCTCAGAGAATGCAACAACACTCTTGACCCACTGCCAATCACAAAGTAACAAGGTGTGGCCATTCCTGAAAAACAAGCATCTGGCCACTGGCTCCATGTGACCACATTCAGCCTATTAAGGGGCAGAGGATACTTTCAGATCAGGGAAGGTTCTCAGAGTCATTTAAGCCTATCAAAGGGTCAAGGGGCAGGGAAGATTTTCAGATTTCCATTCCCATAACAATGGAATACCAACCCTGGAGTCCCTAGGACTGAGTTCAAATCTGGTCTCATACACTTAACACTTATTAGCCATGGGACCTTGGACAAGTCACTTGACCCCAATTGCTCTGCCTTTCCCCCTCTTAAAAACAGCACACACATTAAAAAAAGCACACACACACACAAAACTTAAGGAAGAAAATAATTCCTTGAAAACTAGAACTGGGTAAGGGGAAGCCAACAATGTCATAAGACACCAAGAAATGATAAAACAAAATCAAAAGAATGAAAAAATAGAAGAAAATGTGAAACATCTCTTCAGAAAAACAATCGATCTGGGAAAAAGATCAAGGAGAGACAATAAAAGAATTGTTGGACTACCTGAAAGATATGATCAAAAAAAGAATCTTGATACAATATTACAAGATATTATTAAAGAAAATTGCCCTGAAATTCTAGAACAAAAAGGAAAAGCAGAAATAGAAAATAGAAAAAATCTACCTGAAAGAGTGGATTTCCCAGGAGGAAAACTTACAGGAATATATTGAAGCTAAGTTTCAAAGTTCCCAGGTTAAGAAGAAAATATTGCCAAGCAAAAAGAAAAAAAATTAAATATCACAGAGCTACAATCAGGATTAAACAAGATCTAGTAACGTTTATGTTGAATGACTGTAGGTCTTGGAACACTATATTTTGTGGAGCAAAAGAGCTGGGATTGCAGTCAACAGTAATTTACCCAGCAAAGTTAAATATAATCCTGAATGGAAAAAAAAGGGCTTTTAATGAATTGAATGACTTTCAGGTATTTGTGACAAAAAAGAGTGGAATTTAATGGAAATTTTGACACATAAGATCAAGGAGAAATATAAGGCAAACATTAAGTGCCAATTATAAGGGACTCAATAAGGTTTACTTCTTATATGTGAAAATGTTATCAGTACTCTTTTGACTGCCATTATTTGGGTGGTTTGAAAGAAAGGTCCAGGCTGATTTGTATAAGATGGGATGATTTTTTTTTTTTAAGCAATCTGGGTTAAGTAACTTGCTCAAGGTTACACGGCCAGTTATTTCTGGGTGTGGTGCTGAGTATCTGAGGCTGGATTTGATCCAGGTCATCCCGACACTGGAGCTGGTGCTCTTACTCACTGAGCCACCTGGCTGCCCCTAAGCAATTGGGGTTAAGTAACTTGCTCAAGGTTACACGGGAGATGGGATGATTTTTAAAAATAAAATTGCATACGGGAGATAAAAAGGAGTAATGCAATCATTCAAATGAGGCACAAAAGGAAGAACTGATACAGAAGCTAGTGGGAGTAGGGGGCTGGTAGTGCTGGAACACTATTCTCATGGGAAATGGGTTAGAGGAGAGGATAAGGGAGGGACTTTTAGAAAAATGTGTAGATTAAGAATCAGGAGGGAGAGGGGACAAAGGGGAAACAGGTAGATTAAGGTGGAGGATGAGGGGAGGGGTAATAAGGGACAGATCAATTAAGGAATAGGACAAGCTAGAGGGTAGAAACAAATCAAACCAGTGAGGAAGGATAGGGCAAAGATAGTGAGAAAAAAAATAGGATGAAGGGAAATATACAAGTAATTTTAACTTAGAATGTGAATGGGATATATCTATAAAATGGAAACTGACAGCAGAATAGATTAAAAATCTGAATTCTACAATATGTCACTTTCAGGAAACAATACAAATAAGAGATACACATAGTGGTAAAATAAGGGGCTGGAGTAGAATTTAGGTATAAAGGGCAGGGGTAGTAGTCATGATTTTAGACAAAGTTACAGTTAAAAGAGATTTAATTAAGAAAAATAGGGAAACTATACTATGTGCCACCAACATTATTCAATATTGTTATAGACCACATAAAATAACTAAACAGTATAAAATAACTCATACCCCAATTGATGAATGGTCAAAGGATATAAACAGGCAGTTTTTTGATGAAGAAATTAAGACTATATGTAACCACATGAAAAAATGTTCTAAATCATTATTGAATAGAGAAATATAAATTAAAATAACTTTGAAACAGCATCTTACATGTACCAGATTGACTAAAATAATAGATACTCTTCAATGGGAACTTCTAAACAAGCTGTGGAATATGATTGTGATAGAACACAGCTGTGATATGAGAAATGATGAGCTGGTTGATTTAGAAAAATTTGGATCTATGAAGGAAGATGCCATCCACCTCCAGAGAAAGAATAGACAAATAGAAATATGCAGATTATGGTCTTACATATATGTGTATGTGAATTTATGTATGTGTATGTATATATGTATATCTACACACACATATGTTTAATTGTAGCCTTCTTGAGGGGTCGGGAGAAAAAACAAAATAAAAAGTGCACAGCAGAGAACAAAAGAAAACCTAGAAGAGAGCACAGAAAAGCTGGGTTGCTCTGAAAACGATGTGTAAGATTTCAAGAAAACATAGGTTTTCGTGATATGGAAATTTTCTTTTTCTCTCCCTTTTCTTGTTTTGTATTTAAGTTTAAAATAAATTTAAAAAAAAAGAAAAAGAAACAACTAATAATTAGTAAAAGGAAATGACAATGATGAAGCATACCAAAATTTCTGGGGTGAAGCTAATGTAGTGCTAAAGGGAAAATTATATCCCTAAAAATGTTAACAAAATAGAAAAAGAAAGAATTAATGAACTAAACAGTAATTTAACAATTAGAAAGTTAATAAGTAAACATACCTAAAATAAACACAAAAAAGGAAATATTAAAAATTAGATAATTTGGAAACAAAAAAAAAACATAAAAATAGGGGAGCTAGGTGGTGCAGTAAATAGAGCACTGGCCCTGGAGTCAGGAGGACCTGGGTTCAGATCCAGCCTCAGACACAACACAAAAAAAACTAGTCATGTGACCTCAGGTAAGTCACTTAACCCCAATTGCCCTACCTACCCCCACTCTGAAAAGCAAAAAATACAAACAAACAAAAAACACCAAGTCCAGACCAAAAAAAAACCCTTAAAAATAATAAATAAAACTAAAAGATGGTCCTCGGAAAGAAAAATTGATAGTTTTAGCTAATCTGATTTTTTAAAAGGTAGAAAATCAAATCGATAAAATAACAAAACAAGGTGAAATCAGAAAAAACTCAGAAGAAATAAAAATAATCAGAACACTTATGCAGTTATATAGTAACAAAACTGAGAAAACAAAAGAAACAAATGAAGTCAAAATCCAGTATTATCCGGGTAATGAGAAATACACTTGAAACAGAAAGACAGTCAGAGTCAGTAAGTCAATAATCATTTCTTAAGTCCCTCCTATGTGTCAGGCACTGTGCTAAGGAAGAACTGAGGATACAAAAAGAGGCAAAAAAACCCCAGTCCATTTTCTCCAGGACCTCACCATCTACTGAGGGAGGCAACAAGCAAACAAATACTCACAAACAAGTTATATATAAAATAAATAGGAAATAATGAAAAGAGGAAAGGCACCAATTAAGATAGATTGGGAAAGGCTTTCTGTAGAACAAAAAGAAAACAGAAAGTAACTATGGGCTGTATATTGACTTAGAAAACTACAAATTAACATTGTTGTATCATGGGTTATTTTGTTTAACTTTTTCCAATTTTAATCCAGTTCTAGTCATATGTGGAAATGATTTTGATACCTCTATTGTAGAAAAGGAGATTTTAGTTGGAGCTTAAAGAATCCAGGAAAGCCAATAGTCAGAAATGAGGAGTGGCTAGGTGGCACAGTGAACAGAGCACTGGTCCTGGAGTCAGGAGGTTCTGAGTTCAAATCTGACCTCAAATCTGACACTTTAACACTTACTAGCCATGTGATCTTGGGCAAGAAACTTAACCCCAACTGCTTTGCCTTCCCCCCTCCAAAAAGCAATAAATAAATGAATGAAAGAAAGGAGGAAGAACATTTCTGGTATAGGAAATACAAATGTCCAGGGCTAAGTGATAGAATGCCTTGTTCACTGAACAGTAAAGAGTTGGATCAAAGAGTACAGGAGGGGGCTAGGTTATGAAAGATTTTGAACACCAAACAGAGGATTTTGTATTTGCTCCTGGATATGACAGGAAGCACTGGAGTTTATTGAGACATGGTTGGACCTGCACTTTAGGAAAACCACTCTAATTTATCATGCTTCAGCTGAGGTAAAAAAGGCAAAGTAGCTATCATGATTTCAGACAAATAAATAGCAAAAACAATCCCAATTAAAAGAGATAAAGAAGAAAACTACATTTTGTTTTTAAAAAATTACCAGAAATAATGAATTAATATCAATGCTAAATATATATGCAATAGCATCTAAATTCTTTTTTTTTTTTTTAATTTTAAACAAGAAGTTTATTTAAACAACAAGATGTTTGACTTGAAGGGAAGACTATCTAGGATCAATTTCTTTATAGTAATTTATCCCTACTGAGAGACAGAGATTGCCCTACATGTAACAGCTACATACAAAAAAGTTATAAAATTGTCCTTGGTTTTACAATGATAAAAGAAAAACATTGAAATTATCCAATCAAACAAGGTATGCAAGGATTTTTTGTGTGTGGTTTTTTTGTTGTTAAACAGTGAGAGCAAAATAACTTACTGGAATATAAAGATAAAAATTGAGCATGCCACTAATGGAGAAAAGGGATATTTTCACAGAACCAGTTTGTTTTTTCCCCTCCCCATCTCCATTTGATGTTGATCAAAACATACCATTGGCCATTTAGTTAAAAAAAAATATGTATTATGCCTCTGCACATACACCAGTTACTTTATGTACAATAAAGGAATGGGGAAGGAAATCAAAGAAGAGAGAAAACTATATTGCAGTAGTCAGGATGTGGATGAACCAAATCTTGGTTTTCTAATTGTGAATGTATTGTTTTCCTTGGGAGCACAGTTCTGAAGTAGAGTTGTAGATTCTCTTTTTAGTAAGCGCCTCCTGTCTGCTGCTGGAATACATCAATTGTATCTTCATCCTCCATTTCCAACTGTGCAGGTGTGTCTGTTTCACTGACTGGTTGCCCATCAAATCGGAATCTGATCTGCCTCATTGACAAACCCTGTCATTTACAATAGGCTTTCATTACTTTACTAAGCAGTGTGTGCCTCTTAATCTTAAATTGCACCACCGAACCATCTTGCCCTGCCACCTTCAAATTAATGTGGTCATTTTCAGTCTTGACTCCTTCCTTCGGCTTTTCGTTGGCCATGGCGAGTCCAGGGGTCTCCTCAGCCGCCACTTCACAAAAGAGGCACCAGGATGGTCTGCTCCAAGGGAATGGAGGGAGATGCAGCAGTGGTAGGAGCAGGAGGAGAAGGAAGATGATGGTGGTGATGGTGAGGAAGATGAGGAGAAGAAGGAGGAGGTGGAGGAGGAGGAGGATGAAGAGGAGGAGGAAGAGAAGGAAGAGCAGCATCTAAATTCTTAAAGGAAAAAGTGAGTTACAGGGGAAAATAGAAAGTAAAACTATAATAGAGGGAGCCTCAATTTACTCCTTTCAGACTTAGATACATTAAAAAAAAAACCCAAAACCAAAAAGTAAAAAGTGACCTAAAAAGAATTTCAGAAAAGTTAGATATGACAGACTAGAAAATATTACATTAAAACAGAAAGGTGTATAAAAATCTGTAAGCTGTGCATGACACTTTCACAAAAATTGACCTTGTATAAGGGCAAAAATACCTCAAAAACAAATGTGGAAAAGCAGAAATATTAATTGAATCTTTTATTGACCACAATGCAATAGAACGGATAGTCAATAAAAGACCTATTTAAAAGATTAAAAATTAAATAAATGACTAAATCCTAAATAGATGGTCAAAGAATAAATCATAGAAACAATAATTAAACTAACAATTAAACATTAAAGATGATAGCAATGAGACAATGTGACAAACCTTTTGGGATTCAGTCAAAGCATTATGGGGAGGCCAGGTAGCACAGCGAGTAAGAGCACCGGCTCCAGTGTTGGGATGACCTGGATCAAATCCGGGCTCAGATACTCAGCACCACACCCAGAAATAACTGGCCATGTAACCTTGAGCAAGTTATTTAACCCCAATTGCTTTAAAAAAAAAAAAGCATTATATAAGAGAAAATTTATATCTAAACACCTTCATCAATAAAAATGAGAAAGAACAGATCAATGAATTGGCCCATATAACTACAAAAATCAGAAAACCAAGAAATTTAGAAACACCAATTAAACAACAAAGTAGAAATCCTGAAAATCATGGAGAGATTATCAAAACTGGAAACAAAAACAATAAACTGAGTTAATACATAAAAGTAGGCAGTGCTTAAAAAAATAAAATAGATAAGGTATCATGATGTTAACTTGATTTTATTTTATTTTATTTTTATTTTTTGCTTTTTTTGGAGGGCAGTTGAGGTTAAGTGACTTGCCCAAAGTCACATGGTTAGTAAGTGTGGCAAGTGTCTGAGGCCAGATTTGAACTCAGGTCCTCCTGATTCCAGGGCCAGTGCTCTATTCACTTCGCCACCTAGCCACCCTTGATTTTTTTTTAAAGAATAAATCCAAATTACATCAGCATTAGCATCACAAAATTCTGAAAAAGAAAAGTGAATTCACAACCAATGAAGAAGAAATGATAGAAATCATTGGGAGCTATTTTGTCCAGTTATATGCCAATAAAACTAACAATTGATATGAAATGGATGAACAAAAACATAAATTTCCCAGATAAACAGAGCAGGAAATAGAATATTTTAAAAACTTTATCTTAGAAAAAGAAATTAAACAAGTTATAAATCAACCTCCAAAGGGGGGAAAAAATCTAGCTAGATGAATTTATAAGCAACTTCCAGCAAACATTTTAAAAGCAATGATTTCTAAAGTGTTTGGGAAAAAAAATTAGGTCTTGATACCTAAACCAGGGAGACTCAAAATAGAGAAAATTACCTGCATAGGCCGATATCCCTAATGAATACTAAGGCAAAAATTTTAAATAAAATATTAGCAAGGAGACAGTAGCAAATAATCACAGAGATTACAAAATCCACAAGCTGGATTTCTATCAGGAAGGCAAAGTTGGTTCAAGATTGAGAAAAATGTAAACATAACTGAACATTTTGTTTAACAACAAAAACAAAAATCATGATTTTATTAATAGATACAAAAAAGCTTTTTACAAGATGCAATATATATCCTATTAAAAACACTAGAAAGCATAGGAATAAAAAGAGCTTTCCTTAATATATTAAGTATCACCTATTTAAAACCCAGATTTAGCATTATCTTTAACAGCAGTAAGCCAGGACTTTCCAATAGAATTAAGGGTAAAGCAAAAGATGTCCATTATCACCACTATTATTTGACATGGTGCTAGAAATGTTAGCTATATTAATAAGACAAGAAAGAAATTAAGGGAATAAGCACTGACAAGGAGCAAACAAAACTATCAATTTTTGCAGAGAATATGATGGTTTACTTAACGCTAGTGTCAAGCTAAAAAAAATGAAACAATTAATTTTGGCAATGTTACAGGATATAAATAAACCCACACAAATCATCAATATTTCTTTTTTTCTTTTTGCAGGGCAATTGGGGTTAAGTGATTTGCCCAAAGTCACATAGCTAGTGTGTCAGTGTCTGCTCTATTCACTGTGCCACCTAGCCACCCCAAATCATCAATATTTCTGTACACAGCATTACCAACAAAATCCAGCAGGAAGACAGAAAAATTCCATTTAAAATATCTACAGATGGTATAAGTACCTGGGAATTTACCTACCAACACACACATAGAAACCATATGCACACAATTACAAAATACTTTTAAATACAGATCTAAATAATTGCAGAAATATTAAATTGCTCATGGAAGACCAAGCCAATGTAACAAAACTGACAATACTTCTTAAATTAATTTACTTAGTCAATGTCATACCAATGAAACTATGAATACAAATCATACCAATGTCATACCATGCCAACAATGTCAGATCAATGAAAATAATCAAAGGATTTCTTTACAGAGCTAGAAAAATAGTAACAAAATTCTTCTGAAGTTATAAAAGTTCAAGAATATCAAAGTAATTAATGGGGAAAAAAGTGAGAAGGGAGCCTAGCTGTATCGGATCTCAAACCATACTACAATAATCAAAATGATTCGGTACTAGGTAAGAGAAAGGCTCATAAATGGAATAGATTGTGTAGACAATATACAGGAACCAATAAGCACAACTACCTAGAAAAGATCCCAGCTCCTTTGGGGGCAAGAACTCACTATTAAAAAAAAAAACCACATTATATTGCATTTTTTTCCAGTCACACGTAAAAACAATTTTAACATTCATTTAAAAAAATTTTTGTGGGGGTGGCTATGTGGCGCAGTGAGTAAAACACCGGCCCCGGAGTTAGGAGGACCCGAGTTCGGTTCTGGCCTCAGACACTTAACACCCACACAAAAAAACTAGCTGTGTAACCTTGGGCAAGTTACTTAACCCCAATTGCCCTCCAAAAAGGCAAAAATAAATAAATAAATACATTTTTGTGTTAAAAATTCTCTTCCTTCCTCCCCACCCCTTTCCTTGAGAAGGCAAGCAATTTCATATAGATCATACATACATATACAGTCTTGCAAAACATATTTCCATATTAGCTATGTTGCAAAAGAAAACACAGACCAAGTGTTTTCTTTTGCAACACAGGTAATTTAAAAATGTACTACATGATTGTACATGTATAACTTACCTCAAATTGCTTGCCTTCTCAAGAAGGGGGAAGAGAAAGAATTTAGAACTCAAAATTTTAAAAAATCTGTTAAAAAATGTTTACATGAAATTGAGAAAAACAGAAAAAGAGAAAGAAAATTTTTCAAAAGTTTGCTTCAATCTGCATTCAGACTCCATCAGTTCTTTCTCTGGAGGTGCTTACATTTTTCATCATAAATCCTTTGGAATTGTCTTGGATCACTATGTTGCTGAGAATGATTAAGTCATTCACAGTTGTTACTGTGTACAATAGTCACCAGGTTCTGTTCACTTCACATCAGTTCATGCTGTCCCAGATTTTTCTGAAATCATCCTGCTTGTCATTTCTTTCTTTCTTTTGCAGGGCAATTGGGGTTAAATGACTTGCCCAAGGTCATATGGCTAGTTTTTGTGTTAAGTGTCTGAGGTCAGTCTCAGGTCCTCCTGACTCCAAGGCGGGTACTCTATTCCCAGAGCCACCTAGCCGCCCTAGTGTTTGTCATTTCTTATAACACCAGTATTCCATCACAATCATGTGTTACAACTTGTTCAGCCACTCCCCAATTGATGGGCATCCCTTCAATTTCCAATTCTTTGCCACCACAAAAATAGCTACCTTAAATATTCTTTAATATATAGGTCCTTTTCCTTTAAAAAAAAAAATCTGGGATACAGATCTAATAGTAGTATCACTAGGTCAAAGGGTAGGTATATAGTTTTGAGCCTGTGGGGCATAAATAACCCATATTTGACAAAAACTGTTGGGAAAACTGGTAAGCAGTCTGGTAGAAACTGACTATAGACCAAGATCTCATACTGTATACCATGATAAGCTTCAAAAAGGTACACAATTTATTTATAAAGTGTGACATCATAAACAAATTAGAGAGGCATGGAAGAAACTGTCAGATCTATGGTTAGAGGAAGAACTCATGAGCAGGCAAGAGACAAAGTTCACAGGCAATTTTATCACATAATTAAAAAATGAGTGCATAAGCAAAATCAATTTTTTCTAAGATCTCATATCTATAATACATAGAGAAATAGATTAAAATTTATAAAAGTCATCCCCCAATTGACAGATAGTCAAGTGATACGAATAGACAGTTTTTAGGGGAAGAAATCCAACCTATTAATAGCCATATTAAAAAAGAAAGCTCTAGGGGCGGCCAGGTAGCACAGCAAGTAAGAGCACTGGCTCCAGGGTTGAGAAGACCTGGAGATCGAATCCCGGGCTCAGACGCTTAGCACCCACCCAGAAACACCTGGCCGTGTAACCTTGAGCAAGTTACTTAACCCCAATTGCTTAAAAAAAAAAAAAAAAGCTCTAGATAACTCATAAATGTAAATTAGAATAACTGAGGTAGACAGACAAGTAAATCTGACAAAAAAAGAAAAATGACAAATGTTAGACTGGCTATGCAAAACCAGATATTTTAATGCACTGCTGGTGGTGATATGAAGTGGTCCAACACTCTGTAATTTGGAAATACACCAAAAAGCTAAGGAAATGGGTATATACCCTTCAACCCAGTTATACTGCTACTGGGTCTATACCCCCAAAAGAACTAAGACTTGTATGAAATGAAGCAGCGAAATGCAGAGAACCAGAAAAATTGATACAACAAATACTTTATATGAAAAGATAATCAACTTTGAAACACTTAGCAACTTTGAGTAACATGATGAACCATAATTCCAAAGGACCTATAATGAAGCATGCTATCAATCTCCAAATAGGTGACGGACTCAATGTGGACTAAAGCTTATTTTTTGTTTTATTTTTGGGACATGGCCAATGCAGAAATTTGTTTTTGTTTGACTATACATGTTTGTAATGGGTTTTGTTTTTCTTGCTTTTTCATGGCAAGGATTGGAGTTGAGGGGGGAGGGAGGAGAGAGAATGTGTACCTAAAAAAAAAAAACCCATGAATTTTTAAAATACAGTATTAGGAAAGTTAGGGAAAGGGCAGGGTCTGGAGGAAAGATAAGAGTTCAGTTTTGGATATGCTGAGTTCCTATAACAGGCAATTGTAGATTCCAGAATGTAGGTCTGAAGAGGTTAGGTCTGCACAAGTAAATCTGAGAGTAATCACTGAAACCATGGGAACTGTTATCACCAAGTGAAACAGTGTAGAGCAAGAACAGGGCCCAGGTCAGAAAGTAATATGTACAGTTTTAGTAAAGGAGACAGAAAAGTAGCAGACAGGGAGGATGAGGACCAGAAGAGAGCAGTGTCATGAAAACCCAGAGAGGAGATAGCATCAAGAAGAGTGATTGACAGTGTTCAAGTATGCAAATAGGATGAGGATTGAAATAAGGCCCTTAGATTTGACAATTAAAAGATTACTACTAACTTCAGAAAGAGTAATTTCTGTTGAATGATGAAGTCAGAAAACAGAGTGCAAAGAATTAAAAGATAGTGAGAGTAAAGGAAGCAGAATCACCTATTTGAGATAGTCTTCCACAAAAGGAGAGATATAGAATTAGTTGATCACAGGATCAAGTGAGGGACGAAGATAGGGGAGACATGGACATAATTATGGACAGCAGAAAAGCATCCAGTAGACAAGAGATAGATTGAAGTTCACGGAGAGAGCAAGAGTGATAGGTGGGGAAATATTCTAGAGGTGATGGGATGGAATGAAATCACTTGTACATATGGAGGGAGAAATGAGACTTGTGAAGCAGGTAGTGGCAGAAAGCATCTCAATGAAGTAAGATGAGAAATAGGAAAGGAGAGGGATTTCTTATGAATGGCTTTCATCAATCTAGATACTGGTTGCATCTTCTCATAACACTTAACATGCTGAACCTGGAAGAAAAGTATGGACACTCCTTGTTCCTCATTACCACTTCAGAATAGACCTGTTACCACCGCTGCAACCTCTCCTTTGAGGTTGACTCTAGCCAAATTTATCACACAATTCAGATGAACTGGCCATCATATTAGGTGACTTAAATAAATTGATGCTGCCTCAAATATTCTAATTTCCTAGTATCTCAATTGTACCTAACTCCCACGATCTACTCCTCCACTCCACCTCAGATACACCATTGAAAAGAGGTCATTCTCTGCCTGATTTCTTACCTAACTTAACCAATGAATGGGTGCTGCCTCAGTCAACTGAGACCTGGGAAAGACCTTAGCTTAAAAAGGCCAAGGTCTCCCACTGCATCCAGGGTCATTTCTAGCCGTCCTGATCTATAGCTTGCCATTGGACCCGGACGGCTCTGAAGGAGAAAATGAGGCTGGTGACTTTGTACAGCCTTCCTCACTTAAATCCAACTCACTTGCATATCATGGCATCATGGTCCTCTTAGAAAACAAAGTGGGGTGGCTAGGTGGCTCAGTGAATAGAGCACCAGCCCTGGAGTCAGGAGGACCTGAGTTCAAATCTGGCCTCAGACACTTGACACAATTACTCACCATGTGACTTTGGGCAAGCCACTTAACCCCAATTGTCCTCCAAAAAGAAAACAAAGGATAAACAATCTTGTTAACAATGATGCTTCAAACTGTCTCTCCTCAAGCCTCCCATACTACCACCTCCCCCCAACTCAGCTGAGAAAATGACCTCATCCTTTACTGAAACAAGAGTCTTGACTTTAAAATCCCTCTTACCTTTAAAATTACTTCCCACCCACTCAACACTGTAAAACTCCTTGATACTATCCCTTTTTCTTCTGGTTTCCAATGGAAAGGCAACCCATTCCCTTACTAAAGTTAACTTTATCACATATGCCCTTGATCAAATCCCTTCTGTTCTTCATTAGCAGACTGTCCCCCAAGTCATCCCCTTGTTGTCATTTTCCATCCCAACTAGTTCCTTGCTGCTTATAAATAGGCCAAAATCTCCCCTCTCCTTCAGAAAACCTTCCCTAAACCCTATGACCTTCAAGCTGTTCATCTCACTCACTTTTCTAACTTATACAATCTAGCGTCAGACTTCATTAACCAACTCAGCCTCTCCAAAGTTACCAAGTCTCTTAACTGCCAAACCCAATAGCTTTTCTGAATTCTCATCTTTGGTCTCCGTTGTGTTTTGTATTGTTGACTACATTTTCTTCCTGGACACTTTCCTTTCAGGGTTTTCATACCACTTCTCATTTCTCCTACCTGTTTCAGTATCCTTTACTTGTTCATTACCTACAGCATGCCCCATGTCTCCAAGGCTGTCTTTGGCCACGTTCTCACACTATACCTTCACTTTGTAACCTCCTAAGTTTCTATGGGTTTGTCACCCCTATGCAGGTGACTACTAGATATATATCTGGGCCTAGTCTATCCCCTAAGTTCAAATCCACCAACTACTGGACATTTCACAATGTGTCACACCTCAAAGTCAACATGCCCCAAATGAAAAATAATTTTCTTTCAATCCAAAGTCACTCATCTTCTAAATTTCCCTATTTCTTTGAGGCACCACCATCCTTCAAATACTAGACTTACAATCTAATCTCAGTGTCATCCACAATTGCTCATTCTCACTCACTTCCCATATCTAATCAGTTAAGAAATCATCTTTTCTACTGCATTTCTCACATCCATCTTCATTTCTTTTCTCACACATCTACCAACTTAGATGCACAAATGTGAACACAAGCTCCTCCAAGAATGTCGGCTGCCTGCTGAAGAAACTCTAGTGGCTTCCTATTACCTCTAGACTCAAATTTGGCCTTTGAAGCTATTAGCTCCAACCTTATACATCCCTGTATTCTGCAGTCCTGCCAAAACTGTGTTCCACACATATACCAGTCCATCTCCTGTCTAGGTTATGGGTGCCACGTGCAAGCTACTCCCCAATCCTTCAATCCTCTTGACCTTGCAGAACCCCATTTCCATAGATTCAGTTCAAGTGCCTTCTTTTACAAAATACCTTTCCTGATCTCAGGTAGTGTCTAAGTCCTTAAATGCTTGACTGATCCATCCCCCTCAAGTCAACTAGCCTCTTCTTCCCCAAAATTACCTTATGTTTTGGGATGCATGCAGGTACGTATATACACATATACATGTGTGCAAATTTGTTCTGATACAATAGGAAACAATTTAAACAGAGCAAATTGATTGCTTATTTATGATTTTCACTGAGAAACAACCAAAAAACATAAAATTACAGCACTTCTTCATAACTCACAAAGCTACAACTCTTCTGACACTCACTTCCACAAGCAAACATCTGGTCTTTTTTTCAAGGTGAAGTGAAATATTTACCATGTATCTTCTGGTACAGTAGCAGCTCTAGGCAGAGGAGGGCTCCTCTGTACCACACCCATCTTCTACCATGGCTTCCAGCCCTGAGGCCTGGAGCTGCAGCCAGCTCAATTTTGCCAGCTTAGTCTTTAAGGGATCATTTAACTTAAATTATGCTGTTTTGATTAGGTTCCTATCTTTTTTTGAGCATTGTACTGGACTCCATTTTTCCATTAAGTCCTATTTAAGAAAGCAGATTGTTACAGTAAAACTAAACACACACACACCCCTGAGGGCAAAGATCATTTCACTCTTCTCTTTTATTGTATTGACAGGACAAAAAGTGATGACATAGTAAAAAAAGAAAAACAACGAACACCACATGGGTTATGATGATAACTACATATGCTGTCCTCACGCTTTAAGTGTGAGGTCCTGTTAAAATGTTCATGGGTGCTTATCACCACCACTGCATGTTCCATTGCGTATTATTATTAAGGATCAAAGTGGAGTCTTAAATGTGACACTATCTTTTTGCTGAGTCATTCTAGCTGTGTCCAACTCTTTGTGATACTATCTAGGGTTTTCTTGGCAATGATACTAGAATGGTTTGCCATTTCCTTCTCCAACTCATTTTACAGATGGAAGAACAGAGGCAAACAGGGTTGTGACTCACCTAGGGTAACACAGCTAGTAAGTATTGGAGGTCAGTTTTGAAATCAGGAGGATGAATCTTCCTGATTCCAAGATCAGTGCTCTATCCAATGCACCACCTAACTGCCTGTGTCTTGTATTTTTTTCCAATTCTAATGACAGGGCCCTTGCACTATTTTCTCCAATTTGCTCCCTTCCTCTTTTCACATGACCCACCCACATTTTTCTGGAATGAAAAACTAACTTTTAAGCTCAGAGCTTTCCAAGGTCAGTCATACAATTTTAATCTTTGAAAGTGACTCACAGACAAATATATAAGAATACAAGTCATTCCCCAATTGACAGTCAATGGATATGAACAGGCAATTTTCAGAGAAAGAATTTAAAGATATCTATAAGCACATGAAGAAATGCTAATCAAAACAACTCTGAGGTACCACATCTCACCAGTCAGATTGGCTAAGATGACAAAACAGGAAAATGACAAATGCTGGAGAGGATGTGGGCAAATTGGAACACTAATGCATTGCTGATGGAGTTGTGACTGATCCAGCCTTTCTGGAGAGCAATCTGGAATTATGCCCACAGGGCTATAAATACTTTCATATCCTTTGACCCAGCAATACCACTCCCAGGGTTATATCCCAAAGAGATCATAGAAGTGGGAGGAAGACCCATGTGTACAAAAATGTTTATTTTTTGTGGTGGCAAAGAATTGGAAATTAAGGGGGTTCCCATCAATTGGGGAATGGCTGAACAAGTTGTGGTATATGCATGTTATGGAATATTATTGTGCTATAAGAAACAAGGAGCAGACGGTCTTCATATTTACCTGGAGAGGCTTATACGAACTGATACTGAGTGCGAAGACTAGAACCAGGAGAAATTTGTACACAATTACAGACACAATGTATGTGTGATGACCAACTTTGAATAGACTGGATTCTTCTCAGCAATTCAGTGATATAAGTCAATCCCAAAAGACTCATGTTGGAAAGAAATAAGTGCATCCAGAGAAAGAACTGAGTTTATATTCAGGTGGAAGCAAAATACCTGATCTTTTTCCTTCTCGTTTGGTTTTATGTCCTCTTTACCATTTTTCATTCCATCTGATTCAATCCGTCTTTATAACCTGACTAATGTATAATATGGAAGTATTTACAGATCCTATACTATATGCCACCATCGGGGGAAGGGGAACAAAATGTGAAACTCAAGAAATTGTGGAATTGAATCCTGTAAACTAGAAGGAAACAAACAAATTAATTTAAAAAAAAAAAGTGACTCAGAAAGAACTGATCAAGTCTAAATGTAGACTGAAGCATACTATTTTCACTTTTGGGGGTTGGTTTTTTTTCTTTTGTTTCTTCTTTTACAACAACATGACTAATGTGGAAATGTTTAACATAATTGCACATGTGTAACATATCAGATTGCCTGCTGTCTTGGGGACAGAGAAAAATTCGGAATTCAAAATCTTGTCAAAAATGAATGTTGAAAACTATCTTTACATGTAATTGGAAAAAAAATACTATTTACATTAAAAAAAGAAAAAAAAGTAACTAAAAAATTCGTGTTTTCAAGGTCTGGTCCCTTCTACAGTCATTTTCATTAGAGGTCTTTACATTTTTTTTCCAACACTATGAATTTTCTTTCCAAGGTCCTTTATCAAATAAAAAGAAACCATGCTTCTGAATTGGTTCTTGTGCCACAACTCAGTTTATATTGCTGAAAAAAAATTTTTTTTTAAATGTGATTCCTTCTTAATGACATCCTGGAATGCTTATTTGCCTTGTGATGGAAAACATTACTTCTACCTACTCTTTTTTGGAAGTTGGAATCCTCAAAGATCACCCAGAACCAGTCCTAACACTTAGAAAACATTAAATATCTTTCCTTGTGTTCCTTTTCACTCTTCTACATGGAGATCTGAAAATCATCCTTGGTCCTAGAGACCAAAAAATTCCTTTACTTTTCCTCTTTAAAGAACCTGATGATCTACTAACACTCCTGTTTCGACTTTTTGGAGGGGGAAAAAAATCACAATCTGTTGGATTTTCTGTACTCTTTACTGATTCCCTTTTGGATAACTTGGCCTTATCTTTCTGGAGAGGAACAATGCTGTTTCTACCATTCCACTTTTGTTTCTTTTTTATCACTGTAGTGGTATCTATATCCTGACACTCTGACTCTAGATCACTGGTTCTACTTAACTGTAACTCTTTCAGATTAGCCACTTCTGAAGAAACCTTTGAGGCTACCTGGGGAACAATGTGGTTGCCTCCATTAACAACTTGCTTCCTTTGCTTTGTGACTGATTTTGGGGTTCCTATGTCATTACTTTTTGATTTTGGGGAAATAAGATGTGCTGGCAATCCTTTCACAGTAGGAGTTTCTATATAAGCCTTCTCACAGGTGGCATGCAAGTTTTTTGTTTGCTGTTCCTTGTACTCTATCTTCTCACAAGCATCTTTTTTCCTGCTTTTGCCAATGGCTGGTGTCACTTCAAGGTCTGTCAATCTTTGCTTTTTTTTATTCTTTTGGGTCTCTGTTTCATCTTTCTTATTTGGCTCCTGGAGACCATCTGTTACTTCTATGGCTTCTGGTCCTTGACCCTTTTTTCTTTTACATGTTCTTCTTGAACTGGTGTTTTGAGGACTTAAGGGAACAGCTGTATCAGACATGCCTTTTCTCTTCATAGCTCTTGACCTATCTTTCTCAAAAGTCACAGCGGCCTCCATATTCTGCTTTTGATCTTTTTTCCCTGTAAAAAATGACAAGAAGACAAAAATATATCTAGTGGTTATATCCCATTATGAATCAACAACTATTTATATGTTGGCTACCTATCATTATGTGAGGGTGTGACTGGATGAAAAAGCATTTATTAAGCATTTAGTATGTGATAAGCACTATGCTAAGTGTGGAGAATAGAAGAAAACAGTTCCTGCTCTCAAACAACTCACACTCTAATTAGGGAGACAATGGTTGCAGGGCAGATGGAAAGGTCCATGAATCTTAAGGGGACAGTTGTGGGGCAGACATCAAGGATTTAAGATTCCTTAAGTTAAAAAAGTACCGTGTTTCCCTGATAATAAGACACTGTCTTATTAATTTTTTGGACAGAAAAACACCAGAGGGCTTATTTTAATGAACATTGACAGCAATTTTAATAAACAGGTAAATGTGAACAAAAAAATGTACCTTTATTCAATAAGCAAATCACTGGGGAAGAACAGGATGACGTGCTCACTGCTGCAGCTCTGATTGGATGCAGCTCGGAGGCCGGAGTGCGTTTCACGGGGAGGGGGGGGGAGGGGAGAGACGGTACATACAGAGGGTACCATAATGTAGCGTGTAGCGCAGGGGATCACCTTCACTACAGTAGCAATCTCAATAGGGCTTATTTTAGAGGAATCATTATCGGGGAAACACGGTATATCAAAAGACAAAGCTAAAGCTAGTCCTGTCCACCTTATCTGATGGAATAAAGTAGTTGACTCCCATTTTCATCCAAGCCCTGGGAGCAGCCAGTAGCTTAGACAAAAAGGAATAACAAAGGAAGAAGGATGCCTCCAGGGAAGGCAGGTCTTACCACCCAGCTCTCCAAGATGGGTGCTGCACAGCCAAAGTCAATAATAAAAGTACACTATTTCCATTTTATAGGTGAAGGGAGCACTGAGGATGTGAGAGGTCATGGTTACACAACTAGCATGAGAAACAGGGTTCAAGGTCATATCTTCTTGACTCCAAGAAGAATATGCTATAAACTACAGAGGTATCAAACATGAGATCTTTGGGATCTATGCAGCCCACAACAGTCTTGAATGGGCCCAAATCAGGTTAAAATGAAATTGGGAAATATTTTAAAAATAAATAAAAAAGAAATGTTACATTTTAAAACTAAGTCAATATGGCCCATAGGAACCTATATGTACAGTTTAGTAGCCTTCATTTCTACTTGAGTTTGGCATCACTGAACTACAGCAAGTTCCAACAGAGGTTCCAGAGGCACAATGAAAAGATGAGGGCAAAGGAAGACTGAAAAGTGGAGCTGAGCTGGATAGGATGAAAGCATGGAAAAAGGGAACATGGGAATAGTATAGGGTAAAAAAGATTTCTGCATCAACATAACACTGAACCACCATATGGACTATATTTTGAAAAGCTTATATAATCAAGACTATAAAACTTTAAGTCACCATGGCTTTAAGAATGTCATTTTGTTGGTGTGGCTAGGTGATGCAGTGAATAGAGCACCAGCCCTGGAGTCAGGTGGACCTAAGTTCAAATTCAGCCTCAGATACTTAACACAAAACTAGCCACGTGACCTTGGGCAAGTCACTTAACCCCAATTGCCCTGCCTTCCTCCCTCCAACCTCACCCCCCAAAAAAGAATGCCATTTTTTCAAGGAAAGGGACCTGGTTTAGAATCAGTTAAGTCATTAATTCAACAAGTATTTTACTAAGAGCTTACCTATTAAGTAAAAAGCAATGAGATGCATAAAGAGATGAGTTTATCAGGGACTACTGTTAGAACCAGTTTTGTTTAAAATCTTCATAAATGATCCTAAGGATCTAGAAAAGGGTGATCTGACATGTACTAATTTGTTAGTATCTAGTAGTAAGAAAGGAGGTAAATACTCAGTTGGCTTAGAGGGCATACCACTATAGTGGGGGGGGGGGCGGGGGGGAGGTAAACATTCATCAGGCTAATATACTTTAATATTTTAAAAACTATCTTGCTATTATTCTACTAACCAAACAACCTTTTAATTAGGCTTCCCAGGTATCATGACCAGGAAAGAGTTTTCTACCAGCTTTATTGTCTGTGTGACAAATAGTTTTAAACTGTAATAGCTCAAAACTGCACTGACACTTTTGGGATACTCTATAAATATATTCAGTGTTCACCTATTATGGTAGGCTAGTGTGAATTTGGTAAGTAAGAATTTCTTCTCCACAGAGGTAAGTGCACTAATAATTTAAAAATCAAGGTCATGGACCTTCAAAACGAAGGACCTGGAAATACTGCAGTAATCAACTATTATCCCAAAGGCCAGGTTTAATCCCAACTTTCTAATCCACATTACCATACCTAAAACCAATGAGAAAAATTTACAATGTAAGTCACCTCAACTCTCATCTGCTACTTTTCTGCTCCTTGATAGTTATGACAATCTTCCTGTAGTTTCCCCCTATAAACAGATGATTTCATTACCTAATGAGAGTTTTAATGACATCTGTAAATTTGGAGATTCTGGTGGGCAATCTTTCCTCCACATCAGCTGCCATTATAGGGAAAATGAAAGTTAAGATGTAACTGTCCAAGAATATACAAGAGTTTCACAGGCTAAAAATGATCTTGACATCAAAATCTCCTATTTCCCTTTGCTGGCTGGTCCAGGAACTTAAGATAACTTGTAGCTTTACTAACCCAGAAGCTTAAGGCCTCCCCTATACACAAAATGCACAGCTTATCCCCAAACTTTGAGCTGGCCTCCTACCTTTCTCTTTCTGCAATTTCGATTTTGGCAAACAAGTCTTCTTTTGCTGAAGACGGTTCTTCTTCAATTTTTTATGCTGAGGAAGGCCATCTTGAGGGAATATACCTGTTGGACCAAACGTCAAGTTCAATAGATTGTTGACTATTCACCTGATCCACCCTACCTTAACTTAAAACTTACCTCATACATAATTATTTCCTATAATGAAAGGAAGGAAGCTCTCTATTAAAAAGATACCATTCTAAGGTCAATAACAGAAGACCATCTACCATGTATATGATATCACAGCTGAAAGAAACCAGTTCTTGTAGCTTTTCAAGTACAACAATTTTAGGTCCCTACTTGGGATATTTATTGTATAAACAAATCTTTATATTCGAGTCTCCAAAATCTAGAGCAAGATATGTCGATCAGAATTGACAAATAAAATATATGCATAAATTGGCATTTCTGAGGCAATGAAAAATATTTACATCTAACACATTAGATTTTAAAAAGCTCAGTGTTGCGAAAAATGATCCAGAAATACTTATACCTAGCAATCCCAAATTAAATTACTAAGAAAACTCTTAGGTCTTTTTTTCCTAAAATTTATAGTATAAAATTTTATAAAACAAAATTTGTATGGTCTTGGAACTTGGAAATATAAAATATAATTTTATATTGTAGTATTTTAAAATTTATTATAAACTTAATAATTATAAAAATAATCAAATACTTAATAAACAAGGTGCAAATCTTACATAAAATCCTAAGCTTTGAAAAAGGCAGAAAACTCACAAACAAGTTAAGAAAACGCTTTGCTCAGCATCTCATTTAAACGTTGCTTAAAATTTCACTACTTCTGGCCCCTTTTTTGTATAGTTGCATGAAATATGCCTATAGTTTGAGTTGTGTGGGTTTTACTATCACCACATATAGATTTTTCCTTATTGCATTTTGATACCTCCCTTATTTTTTTTATGGTTTTACCGTACTCCAATTCAGTAATCAATCTTAGCTCTTTTAGCCACTGTCAGCCCTTACTACAATTATCGGTGCTCCCAATATAACTGAAACAACTATGAATATTTTTATAGATAAGATTGTTTTCATGTTTATTTGTGGTCATTTTTTTTGAGGAGGGGTCTCAAAATTTCTATCAATAAAATCACTGGGTTTGAAAAAACTATAACAGGTTTTGTGACTTATGGCATGAATGCTATATTGACTACCAAAATGTTGATGCATCAGTCTCTAGTTGCACAAACTGCAGTTTGCATATTTTACTCATTATGTAGTTAAGTCAGTCAGTCACAAAGCACTTATTAAATAAATGCTTACTTTGCCCCAGGAACTGTGCTAAGTGCAGAACACACAAAGAAAAGACAAAACACAGTCCCTGTCTTGATTATTATATGTAAAAATGAGAGAAATAACATTTAATTAAGAAGGCATATACAAAGACATTCAGAGAGAGGAAGGCAATCTGAAAGGGGAAGGAATTGGCAGCTAGGAAACTTGAAAAAGAACTTTTTTTTTTTTGAGGAGGGAAGGCAGGGCAATTGGGTGGCAACTGTGACTTGCTGAAGGTCACACAGTTGAAAAGGCAGAAGGTAAGATGAGAAGAGTCAAGGTAACTAAGAGTTGGGAAATGAAAAACAAGCCACAGGCTCCCAAATGTTATAGGAATGTAAATTTTTAAGATCTTCCCTGCCCCTAGGTTAAGTGCACCAGGAGCCTGTGGTGGGAGACTTGTTTTTCAAAAGATACTTTGTGAATGGGCAGTGGGTCAAGAGGGTTGTTACATGCTCTGACCCAGAAGAAGGCTATATAAGCCCTGATGTGAGGCTTTCCTTTGGGGCTCACTTTGAGAAGTGTTGTGTGATTTGACCAGATGAGACTCTGGGCAGCTGTTGAGAGCCCCTCGGCTTTGAAAACAGTGATGTTGATGCTTCCCTCTCTGGTAACTGGGAATAGGTATGGATATATGTAATGGTTGGACAATTTGGAAGCCTGTCTGCTGAAATGTTCTTGTAACTTGTCCTTGTAACTTCTGTATACTCTGAAGTTCGGGGTGCTGACCTTTTTCCCCTGAACTAGGTAAACAATATATGTTTGATTGATTAAAGCAAGATTGTTAACCCATTTTGAGCTGCTTTCCTTTAGAAAAGCAGATCTAAGACCCTGTGCTGGCAGCCACCCTGGGGACGCTGGGGTACTTGCCACTACAGGAAGTGAAGGGGCAGAGTATTCCAGGTATAGGACATAGCCAATGTCAAGACATGGAAATATGAGATGTAGAATCATTTTGAAGAAATAGCAAGAAGGCCAGGTGTTCTTGGTAGGTAGGCCTAACTCAGGCCAGTACCTTATTAGTTTAGATTCGAGTCCAAAATGAGTTACTCTTTGGTGATTCAATAGTCAATAAAAGGAGGTTTATTTAGCCATAGCATAAAATAAAAACATTAAATTAGAACAAGGTGCCCTTCGATTCCATATAGAAATCACTGAGTCAGCATGATAAGGTGTGGTGACTTTGAACATTCAACATATAATGTCCTTACTCTATGATGGTAGGCCTTTTCATGTTCTTAGATAACCACAAAACCATATCAATAGAGCCAGAAGTTATCAGGAAGTTGTGTCAAGAAAGGTTCCACTTGGCGCGGCTAGGTGGTGCAATGAATAGAGCACTGGCCCTGGACTCAGGAGAACCTGAGTTCAAATCCAGCCTCGGATACCTGACACACTTACTAGCCATGTGACTTTGGGCAAGTAACTTAACCCCAATTTCCCTCCAAAAAGCAAAAAAATTATAAGAGAGGTACCACTTGAGCCTTGGCGCTTGGACCAATCATGTCCCAGCGGTGGTCCTGTCTCTTTTCAGGGAAAAAGCTAGCCTAACCCATATTAAGGAAGAGGAAGAAGGGAGTAGGAATCCTGACAGAAGTGGTCTTATCAATCCAAAGTAACTAGAATTTGTGTGGAGGACTAAGAGAGGTAGGAAGGAGCCAGGCAGCATGGAACTTTCAATGTCAAAAGAAAACAAAACAACTTTGTATTTGATAATGCACAGATACAGATACAACACTCAGTTAAGTGGAGGATGGCTTAGAGTGGGGAGAAATCTGAGCAAGGGGACCAGTCCGAAGGCTAATGAAGTAGTTCAAGTGAGAAGTGATAAAAATCTAAATCATAGCTATGACTATGAATGGGCAAGTCGTTTAATCTCTCAACCTCAATTTTCTTATCTGTAAAATAGCATCCATCTCACAGAATTGTATCAAAAGAGATAACATGTAAAGCACTTTGCAAACCTTAAAGCACTACTGAGTATAAAGGAGACACTCACTACAGCACCAGTGAAAAGAACTTAGACCAGGTTCTCTTCTAGGACCAAATGATTGTCTCCTGCTTGTTCTAGTTAATATTTTGTTTTTAAAACAAAATCTGGACAGATATCCAAGCCTTAAACAATACAAATACCCATACCCATACCCACTTCTATAGGCCCCAGAGAAACAAGTGGCAAGAAAATTCTAAAAACTAAACAGGTGGCAAGATGTAATAAACAAACTCTTACAATTAGTCTTACCCCTTGCAAAACCTAAACCCAGCAATTTTCTCAGTACCAACAGATTCCAGATTTCATCTGTATTTTGACCTAGGAATGAGAACCAAGTGCCCAAGTGCTATGACATGGAAATGCCCACCTAAAGGGCAAGCCCCAAATGTTCTTTGTCCTCATCCTCCCACTTCCAGTTTAACTTTACTTGAAGATGCTTTGTCTTTCTTTCTTGATTCTGACCAGTTGCCTTACATATATGTTGTATTATACGAGAAACAGAGTGAAAGGATGTATAATCCCATAAACTTAAAAATAATTCAATTCACTGTCATCTTTATTTACAAAGGGTTAGTAGTGCCATCCATGAAGGGCAGCACACCATCACTCAGATACAAGGAATATGCCTCCTTTTCCCCAAGAAATATTACTAGCCACTTTTGCAAAGACAAAGTACACTTTGTTTTCCACAAAGGATCAATGGAAAGAGTAGCAGTAATCCTTTTCAAAGAAAGGAGCTGCTACCTTTGTACAATTTAATCCTTACCTTCAGCAAGGCTCTGGAATCTGAAAAGGGGGGGAGGAGAAAAAAGAAAAAAAGAAGTTATTACTTCAGAATACTGAAAAGGCTCTACATTCTCACATAAGACAGCATCTCAAACCTCTAGCCAGGTAGACTTTCCTAGAATTCTCATTATTTAAGTAGACTGCATATGGGAAAATAGCCAAAAATATAGAAGTTTTGTTTTAGTAAGCAATTTAAAAAAATTTAAGAGATTAGACCTCCCTAACTTACCCAGGCTAGAAATGCAATGGCCTGACCTAATCCCACTGTTTTGTTTTTTTTTTTAAGAAGAGGTATGGAAAGGCAATTGCAGTTAAGTTATTTCCCTAAGGTCATACAGCTAGTAAGTGTCAAGTACCTGAGGCCAGATTTGAACTTAGGTCCTCCTGACTCCATGGCCAGTGCTCTATTCACTGTGCCACCTAGCTGCCCCTCAATCCCACTGTTGATCAGTATGGAAGTTTTGACCTGTTTTTCAACCTGGGTCAGTTCACCCATCCCAGTTCATCCCCTCCCTCACCTATACCCTGCTCTCAAAGGCTTCATATTGATTCAAGACTTAGTGCAGATACTCAAATTTACTTTAGCCCTAGCTCAGAACTCCTGGTTGATCCACCAGCCTGCCTCTACCTCCCCCAGTAGCAGAGATTACAGCCATATGCCAATATAACTACCCCTCATCAAGCACTAACCTCTATCCAGCCAAACTGGCCTACATACTGTTCCCTATTCCATCTCCTATCTCCATGCCTTTGAACAAATTAGTCAGCATAGCTGAAATTTTTTCCTCTCTATCTTTTCAAATTCCACCTTCATGCAAGGCTCAATTCAAGAGCCATCTGCTTCAAGAAGCTTTTCCTGACTCCCCTAGTTGTTAGTAACTCCTTCACCCAATTCACTGTGTATTTGGCATATAACCTTGATTTTTTTTTAACCTGTAACTATAAAGACTAGACAGAATGTCTACTTGTGTATTTATGTAAATGCTTTCTGACTGAGAAAAGTAAACAGATACTCAATCTAGGGTGATGATAGTTGAATGAATTCATTGAAACAGGATATACGCAGAGAAGCATTAAGGACATAGTCCTGGGATAAATCCCACATAAAGGACAGACAGAGAGGATGATCCAGGAAAGAAGACTAAGGACAGGACAAGGAGAAAAAAGTGTCAATAGTGCCAAAAGCTGTTGGGAGTATGAGAAGGATAAGAACTAAAAAGAGTTCCTCAGTGAAAATACTAGACTTAGTGCAAGTTAATCTGCAAAAGAACACTACTATAAGCATAACCTCTAAAAACTGTGCATGCTGAATAAAATTCTTTCTCTGCCATCTAAGCAGGTTAGAGCCATCTCAGATAAGATGGTTCTCTAGAGAAGCTTTTCAAAAGTAAGGATAAAGAGAATGGCTCTAAAATACCAAAGTATCAGGAAGGTTGCAGGAGAGAGCAATGCTAACCAGTTTCCAAAAAATACTTACTTTCTTACCAGTTTGTAGAGACGTTTCCTATTCAAGGAAGGAGTGTTTTGCCTGCTGGCCATTTCAAACAGTCTAGCAGCAATTTCCTCATAGTTAAACTATTAAAAAAAAATTTCACTTAAAACAAGTCAAATACTTTTTTCTAGGCACCTCTAGTGTGAAACTACCTAATGTGAAAGGAACTACTCAGAACACAATGGTAGCTTTACTACTGTGCATACCAACATGATCCAGAAATACCACTACTAGGCCTGTACCCTAAACAGACAAAAAGAAAAAAAAAACCCTTATGTATAAAAATATGTACAGTAGTTCTTTCTGTAGTAGCAAAAAACTGAAAAAAAAGGGGTTATCCATCTACTAGGGAATGGCTAAACAAATAATATATATAAATATAATGGAATATTAGGCACCATAAGAAATGAGAAAAAAACATTTTCAGAGAAAATGGGCAAGACTGTATTCCAATTAATGTAGAGTGAAGTAAGTAGAATCAGGAGAATATATAATAACAACATTATATAGAAAAACAACTACCTTCTGACAGAATGATGACACACTCAAGATGGAGAAGAAGACATATTTCTGAACAGGGTCAATGTGGGAATCTGTTTGCTAGACTATGTACATGTGTTAACAGGGGTTTTCTTTTTTCTTTTGGTTGGGGGGAAAAGTTAAACTAAAAAAATAATTATTTTAAAAACAATGAAGACTCAATTTTCTGAATCTAGTTTGGTCAGGAATGCTAACTTCTCTGGAATACCTCTGATCCATGTGTACAGATTAGCATGCTAAGCCTTTTCAGATGGTAGATGGATCTATTCCCTGTTGAGTAGCAAATCTACTTTCTCCTGTTATCTTATTTGGTGGAAGGGCAATCATTGTCTTCTTCACAAAAACAAGTTTTACTGGACCTACTTAGAGTATTCTTCCTTTTCTTCCACTTATTCACTGAAAATTCTTGCAACTGAGCTTTTACTAACTAGAACACCTCAGCAAGTTTCTTTCTAAAAATAATAATTTCTTCTTTTAACTAGACAAACACTAAAAAGGGATCCAACGTACGTGGTTAAGTCCTAGCTATCTCCACTCTCTGGAAAATGAAGTAGGTAGAAGTGTGCTAATATCTTTGGCCTAGAAAGTCTTAAAGAAATTTATCTTCTGTCAAGAAAATCCTATTTTATGTGACTTTATACTAAAGACCTCCTGTGATGAAATCTTTTAAAAACAAGGATTCTCTGTGTGTGCAAAAATAACCAATAAATATTGTTCTTTGGTATGCTGGAAAGAACTGGAAAGGAAGGGAGGCAGCCATAGCCAATTACAACAGGCTACTCAAATAGAGATTCATTTTGTTAAAAGTGACCCTATTTTTTTCTTTCTTCTTCTTTTTTTTTTTTTTACACAGGCAGTTATTTCTGGGTGTGGTGCTAAATATCTGAGCCCGGATTTGATCCCCAGGTCATCCCGACACTGGGGGCGGTGCTCTTACTTGCTGAGCCACCTGGCTGCCCCCAAGCAAGTGGGGTAAAGTAATTTGCGCAAGGTTACACGGCCAGGTGTTTTTGGGTAGGTGCTAAGTGTCTGAGCCCAGATTCAATCCCCAGGTCATCCCGACACTGAAGCCGGTGCTCTTACTCGCTGTGCTACCTGGCCACCCCAAGAGACCCTATTTCAAGAAAAAAAAAACACAGGGAGGTGGTAAGCCTAAAACTTCTTCCAGGATGTGAACCACTTTTATCATAGTTTTCTTCCAAACACTGAGATAAGATCAGCTTATGGAATCAGAGGGAATGAGATTTTTTATTTGGATCATAGATAAAAAGATGAAAAGGAATTGAGAGTCCATTTAGTTCAAAGTCTCATTTTCCATGAGTAAACTAAGACCCAGGAAGCTTGTCTCTTGTCCAAAGTCACATAGGTAATAATCATGACAGGCTAAATTTGAATCCAAGTACTCTGATTCCACAGGGTCTCTTTACATATCAGCTCCTTGTGGAGCCTGATTTTAAGGTGCCCCCTGGGAGAAAAGTGAGGGTGGGGGGTAGGAAGAGGAACTACTACCCTTGAGGTAGCCTCAAGAGCCCAAGGAAAAAGAATGGAGTACACAAAGGTGATAGGAAAGGATAAAAAAAAAACACCTTTTCTGATTTTTTATTTTGCCTTAAGTGAAGCTCTGATAGCAGAATACACCTCTCAGGGGCCATTGAAAATTATTAGTCCCATGTTATTATTATTCCAGTCTGTTCTAATTAATCTGCTTTGTCTTAAGAATGAATAAACAAAAATTAAAATCTAAAAACCTGTGCATGCGTGCCCACACACACTCTCATAAACCCACACACCTTCCTTCTATAGTGTCCAGAAGAGAAACAAACAGCAGCGAAATATTGAAAACCAAACAGATAATGAAATATAAAATGAAAGCTTAGTGCATGAATACTGACCCTCTCAACACATACCTGAAGGACAAGCCCAATGTGTCCCTTGCCATTACTCCGCTTTTCCACTTTTGGTTTATCTTCGCTTAAGGAGGAATCCTTACCTTTCTTTCCTGCAAATATAGATACATGTGTGCTAAACAATGGTTTATTGATTGACAGATTTGGCTATTCTCAGCAACACAATGATCTAAGACAATTCCAAAAGACTCATTATGAAAAATACTATCCACATCCAGAGAAAGAACTATGGAGTCTTAGCGCAGATTGAAGCACACTATTTTCATCTTTTTTTTGGTTGTTTTTTCTTTCTCTTGGTTTTCCCCTTTTGTTCTGATTCTTCTTTCACAGCATGACTAATGTGGAAATGTTTAATATAATTGTACATGTATAACCTATATCAGATTACTTGCTGTCTTGGGAAGAGGGGAGGAAAGGGAGAGAGAAAAAAGTTCAGAACTCAAAATCTTATAAATGTTGAAAACTTTCTTTACATATAATTGGAAAAAATAAAATACTAAAAAAAAAAAAAGATTTATTGAGAGGCTATTAACTACAGTACAGTACTATACAATGGCAGTAGATGAAACTGGATAGAGCATTGGACTTGTAGTTAATAGGACCTGAATTTGAATTCAGACAAACAGTAAAGGCTATAAGCCTTTCAAAGGAAAGAAATCACTAGCACTTAGAATGGTAAAAGAAGGTTTTATGGACATACTAGGAGCTAGGACTTTTTTCAAGTGAAATCCACTGAGGAAGATAAGGAGAAAATAAGGAATTAGGACAAGGTAGACAATGGGAAAGATTGGGAACCAGATTGAAGAGAGATCAAAAACAGCACGTTCAGTGGACACCAAGTAGGCTAATACTTCTGGAATAAAAGCTGCACAGAGCAGACTGATGGACAATAAAGTTGAAAAGATAGGCTTTGTGAAAGGGACTGACAAAAGTCATTAATACCAGGTTATTTTCTGAATGAGTAAATGACATGGCTAAAAAAGTTCTTTGGAAAACAATTTTGAGGTTGGACTAACAGAAATAATACAGAGCTTTAAGGTTTGCAAAATGCTTTTACATATTATTTCATTTGATCCCCACAACAACTCTGTGAGGCAGGTACTGTTATCCTTGTTTCACAAATAAAGAAACTGAGGCTTAGGTCAAGTGACTTATCCACTATTACACAACTGGAAAGTATGCAAGGCAAAATTCAAATTCAGGTCTTCCTAACTACAAGTCCAATGCTCTATCCAGGCCTACACAACCTGAACAACCTACACAACCAAAGGATTTTGGGCGGACCAAGAAAAATGCAGAGGAAACATCCTCCACATTTTTTGCTGGCCGCCTGAAATCCTTTGGCATGCCTCTGGGCCATAAGCGGCCCACTGGCTGCAGGTTGTGCAAGCCTGCTCTATCCTTGTAAGGGTTATGGGATTTAAAGATCTTCCATGCCCCGTTGGACTTG
>NW_027187374.1:1329929-1394329 GCF_028583685.1 Petaurus breviceps papuanus | reverse complement strand
CGCTTCCAGAACGCTGGGTGGTTGCTGTGCGTGGGGAGAGGAGGACCTTTGCCTGAGGTAGCCTGTTCTGTTTTAAAGGCTTAAAAATGTGGGTGCTTTCTACTTTATCTACCTGTGCCAATGTCATAACTACTCTGATGGCTTTCACTTTCTGGTTTTGGGACTCAGTCTTTTGGTATCTTAATAAATTTTCTAGTTTATTTCCTCATATGGCAAACATGACGTATTTTCTAATGGATAATTATATCAGCATATTTGTAATCTCTATAGGCATTGTGAATATGGCATTGCTGATACAATCCTCCACATCACCTCAATGACCATCTATCTCCAGTCTCTAGACTGACCTCATCTTCCGTGTACTCCAGACTTTACTGGACATCTCTACCTGGAGGAACCACAGTCGTTCAGACCCAACATACGCAAATTAAAATCTGTAATAAGCTGAGTCATCTAGTTTCAAAGTTTTATCATTTTTGACATCCTTCCTGGATGTACCACCATCTAGTTAGTTGCCATGTCCTACTGATTTTGTTTCAACATCTCACAGCTATGCCCTTCTTTCCATTTACGTCATCCCCATTCTAATTCAAGCCATACCATTTCTTAACTGGCATATTATAAGAGCTCCCTGGTCTTCCTTAAGTCTCTCCTCTCTCCAATATATCCTTTTGCACAGCTGCTCCTTCTAAGTCAAAAGGACTGATCATGTCACTGTCCTGACATGATTAAAAAAAAAAATCTTTAATAGGTCCCTCTATAGCCTAGTCTTCCACAATCTGTCTCTGACTTTTCCAAACTTATTTCACTTTATTTGCCCCTTCATAAACTCTGTAGTTTAACCTACTTTGACCAATAAATATCTTCCCTTTTTGATATATTTAATGGAGCATATCATCTTGGTGACTGAAATGTCTCATATAATAATCATTAAGTAATATACAACAATCAACAATATTGCTAGCTTGCCATTGTCTAGGCAAGGGGTCCTTAATTCTTCTATGACACTTTGGAAGTATGCTGAATCCTACATACCCCTTTTCTCAGAATGTTTTAAAATGCATAATGCAAAATAGAATGACAAGGGAAACAAATTATGCTGAAGTACAATAATACAACACAATAAACATTTATTAAATGTTTACTATGTGTCTGGCACTGTCTTAGCACTGGAAATACAAGGATAACTAGGTATGGATTTGCTACAATCTAGTCAAAGCAAAGCATAAGTAGGTTAGGGCAGGCAGGTCGTTCTATTACAGTAAGAGTATTCAAATGAAAGTCAGTTTATGTGGTATAACATTGTATCCAAACATGCAGCTGCTGGAGAGGCCTTATCAAGGCAAGACCAACTAAACCAGAAGGCCTTGACAGTTCTAATAATGTTGCTGCCTCAAGATGCCTCCAGCAGTAGGGCCCATAATAAGGGGCCAAAGAAAAACATTTAAAAATAAAGTTTGATACACACAGTAAATTGACAAAGATGACAAAACACAGGAATGATCAATGTTGAAGGGGTTATGGGTCCTTAGGCACATTAGTATAATAGTGGTAGGGCTTTGAATCAGTATAGGCATTTAAAAAAGCAATCTGCAACTACAGAAATTAAGAAACACAAATGTAATAAAATAGAAAGAAGCATGAAAAGAATATGAGCTGAAGAAATGGAGGGGACAAGGCAGAGCCAAGAAGGTGGAGTAAAAGCAAAAACTTGGCATTGGCTTGGGCTCAGACCACTTCCAATACCTGTAAAAAAAATTACTCTAAACAAATTTTAAAGGTACAGAACCCACAAAAAGGCAGAGAGAAACAAATGTCCCACTGAAGGCTGCCTGGCAGACTGACAGGAAGGGTCTATCACAGTGCACTGGGAACCAAGCATAGTCCCACATGAACCATGGTTACAGCCCCAGGGCGGCCCAGACAGCCCAGAGCAGACTTCAGGAGAGTGAATCATCAGCAGCGGTGGTGGTTTTCAGACTTTTCAGAAACAGGGGGACAGAAGAGCTGGTCCGGCCCCCACCCTCGGGGTGAGAAGCCGCAGAGGCGAGCTGCTGCCGTGTGGCTGCCTCAGGAGCTCCTGGCCTGCAGATGTGGTAGGGGGACCAACTGACCATTCAGAGGGTAATTACTCTTGCTTTAACCAGCTTTGGATATGGATTGCAGTCTTGGGTGGTGGTCCTGGTGTGTGCAGCCAATGTGCCAGAGCTTGTGGGGGCTGCAGGGAGGGTGCCCAATTAATAGCTCTAGCAGCTGTGAAAACCCCAGCCATTTGGGACAAAGCTCGCTCTCCACTCTGGAAGCAGAATTCTACCATAGCAAAGACCTCAAAAATCAAGTAACTGGCTGGCAATAAGAGCAAGCAGAGGAAGTGCAATCAAACCATACAATCCTTTTTTGGGGACAAAAAAAGATCAAAGCACGGAACTGGAGGAGGACAACAAAGTCAGAACTTCTCCATCAAAAGCCTCCAAGAAAAATATGAGCTGGTTACAGGCCATGGAAGAGCCCAAGAAGGATTTTGAAAATCAAGTAAGAGAAGTGCAGGAAAAACTGGGAAGAGAAATGAGAATGATGCAAGAAAATCATGAAAAGCAACTCAACAGCCTGCTAAAGGAGACCCAAAAAATACAGAAGAAAATAACACCTTAAAAAGTAGACTAACTACAATGGCAAAAGAGGCCCAAAAAGCCAATGAGGAGAAGAATGCCTTAAAAAGCCAAATTGGCCAGTCAGAAAAGGAATTTCAGAAACTCACTAAAGAGAATAATTCCTTCAAAATTATACTGGAGCAATTGGAAGCTAATGACTTTATGAGAAATCAAGATACTATAAAACAGATCCAAACAAATGAAAAAATAGAAGGCAATATGAACTCACTAGAAAAACCACTGACCTGGAAAATAGATCCAGGAGAGATAATTTTCAAATTATTGGACTACCTGAAAGCCATGATCAAGAAAAGAGCCTAGACACCATCTTTCAAGAAATTATCAAGCAAAACTGACTCAGGACACTATTCTAGAACCAGAGGGCAAAATAGAAATTAAAATAATTCACCAATAACCTCTTGAAAAAGATCTGAAAAAAAAAAAAACTCCTAGGAATATTATAGGCAAACTCCAGAGTTCCCAGATCAAAGAGAAAATAAATACAGCAAGGAGTCAGGAAGAAATAATTCGAGTACTGTGGAAACACAATTAGTATAACACAAGACCTAGCAGCTTCTACATTAAGGGATCAAAGGTCTTGAAATATGATACTCCGGAGGTCAAAGGAACCAGGATTAAAACCAATCGCCTGACCAGCAAAACTGAATATAACGCGGCAGAATCAAGATGGAAGAGAAGAAGCAGGACCTCCCTGCTGCTCCGGCTTCCACCTTCCCCAATCCACATAAAAGGGGAGTCTAAATAAAGTTTGGAGCTGCAGAACCCACAAAATGACACAGAGAAGCTAACCTCCCACTGAGGACAGCCTGGCAGGAATCAGCCAGAGCAGTGCTCCAGGAGCTGAGCCCAGCCACTCTTGAGCCAAGGTTTTAGCCCCAAGGCAGGCCTGACCACTCAGCCAGCAGGAGGAACTCCAGATCAGCAGCAGCTATGGCTGTTTCCAGATTTATCAACACATAGATGCCAAGGACAAAGTAAGAAGTCAGTGCAGTCTGGACTTTGGGACCCAGTAAGTGAGAGTGTGTGGCTTTTCTGCTCAGGGTGAGAAGCTGCTGAGACACTGGCAAAGCCAGCTAGCACCAAATGGCAGCTTCAGCTCCTGGCCTGCAGAGTGTAGGGGGACCAAGTACCTGTCTGAGGGGTGATCACTCTTGCTTTAAACTGCTTGGATCTGGACTGCAGTCTAGGGTGGAGGTCCTGGAGTTCGTGACCAGCTTGCCAAGAGAGTGCGGAGGCCACAAAGAGGCACCCATCTAATACCTCCAGCAACTGAGAAAACCCCAGCGTTTGGGACAAAAGCTCCCCTGTCTGGTAGCAGAGTCCTACTGTGGCAAAAAGCCCAGGGGTTAAGTGACCAAGGGGAGACATGACCAGACAAAGGAAACAGAAGACTCCAACATTAGACTACAATTTTGGGGACAAAAAGGAGCAAAGCATGGAACAGGAGGAAGAGAGTGAAGTCAGAAGTCCTGCACCAAAAGCTTAAAAAACAAACTAACTCAAATGGCAAAAGAGGCTCAACAAGGCAATGAGGAGAAGAATGCCTTAAAAAGCTGAATTTGCCAGATGGAAAAAGAATCTCAAAAGCTCACTGAGGAGAATCATTGCTTCAGAATTAGATTGGAGCAAATGGAAGCTAATGACACTATGAGAAATCAAGATGCTGTTAAACAGATCCAAACAAATTGAAAGAATAGAAGGCAATGTGAAATATCTCATGGGAAAAACCACTGACCTGGAAAATAGATCCAGGAGAGATAATTTAAAAATTATTGGACTACCTGAAAGCCATGATCAAAGTAAGAACCTAGAAATCATCCTCCAGGAAGTTCTTAAAGAAAACTGCCCTGATGTTTTAGAACCAGAAGGCAAAATAGAGATTGAAAGAATCCACCAATCACCTCCTGAAAAAGAGCCCAAAAAGAAAACTCCTAGGAATATTATAGTCAGGTTCCAGAATTCCCAGATCAAGGAGAAAATATTACAAGAAGCCAGGAAGAAATAATTTCAATACTGTGGAAACACATCAGGATAACACAGGATCTGGCAGCTTCTACACTAAGGGATCGAAGGGCCTGGAATAGGATACTCCAGAGGGCAGAGGGGCTGGGATTAAAACCAAGAATCACCTACCCAGCAAAACTGAGTATCATGTTTCAGGGGAAAATATGGTCATTCAGTGGAATAGAGGACTTTCAAGCATTCTTAATGAAAAAAACCAGAGTTGAATAGAAAAGTTGACATCCAGATACAAGAAAGAAGAGAAGCTTGAGAAGGTAAACAGGGAAAAGAAATCATAAGGAACTTATCAAAGTTGAACTATTAACATTCCTATATGGAAAAACAATAATTGTAACTGATGAAACTTTTCTCAGTATGAAAATAGTTGAAGGGAATAGAAATAAATAGATAAATGTCTATATCAGAAGATATACGGGTGTATGAATACATATGTGAATGTGTGTATATATGCTTACAGATATAAATAGAGGCCACAGGACCATTTTAATAGGAAGGGATGATACTTAAAAGGGGAAATTAAGAGGTGAAAGAGGAATATAATTAGAGGAGATGGACAGAAACAGAATGGGGTAAACTATCTCATAAAGAAGAGACAAGGGAAAAGGGTTACAATGGAGGGAAAGAATAGGAAGGCAAAAGAGAATGGGTCAACCTTATTCTCACTGAATTTGGCTTGGGGAGGGAATGAATACACACTAAATAAGGTATTACACCCTACAGGAGAGTAAGGAGAAGGGGATGAGATGGGGTATGATGGAAAAGAGGGCAGGCTGGGGAGGAGGGAAGTTGGAAGCACTCACTTTTGAAAAGGGACAGAATCAAAGTAGAGAATAGAACAAGTGGGAAGTGGGATAGGATGGAGGGAAATATAGTCAGTTCCTTATAATATATCTTCTATGTTAATGTTTCGCATTAGCTACACATGTACAACCTATACTGAACTGCTTATCTCCCAGTAAGGGTGAGTGGCAAGGGAAGAAGGAATGAATCTGGAATTCAAAGATTTAAAATCAAACGTTTAAAATTATATATACTATTATTAATAACTATTTTACATGTAATTGGGAAAGAAGATATACAGGCACTGGGGCATAGAGATCCACCATGCCCTACTGAAAAAGTCTAAGGGGGTATGGGAGAAGATATGGGAGAGAGTAGATTGGAGGAGGGGATATCCTGTGGGACTGCTTTTCTGGGGTGGTAGGTAGGGGAAAAATGGGGAGAAAATTTGTAACTCAAAATCTGGCGGAAATTAATGATGTAAATCAGAAGTTAATAAATCATTTGAAAAAAAAAAACTGAGTATAATGCTTCAGGAGAAAATATGGTCATTCAATGAAATAGGATTTCCAGGCATTCTTGATGAAAAAACCAGAGTTGAACAGAAAATCTAACTTTCAAATACAAGAAGCAAGAGAAGCATGAAAAGGTAAACAGGGAAAAGAAAATAAGGAACTTATTGAAGTTGAACTATTTACATTCCTACATGGAAAAACGATAACTGTAACTCATGAGACTTTTCTCAATATGAGGATAGTTGAAGGGAATATCTTGGTATATGTATGTATAGGAGGGTATATATGTATATAAATATATATTTGAGTGTGCAAATGTGTGTACATGTATACACAGAGGGCACAGGATGAGTTGAATATGAAGGGATGATATCTAAAAAAATAAAATTAAGTGGTGAGAGAGAAACATATCGGGAGAAGGAGAAAGGGCGAGATAGATTAGGGTAAATTATCTCATATAAAAGAGGCAAGAGTAAACTGTTACAATGGAGGGGAAGAGCAGGAAGGTCAAAGGGAATAGGACAACCTTACTCTCATTGAAGGAGGGAATAACACACAAATTCAATTGTGTATCTTACCCTATAGGAAAGCAGGGGGGAAGGGTATAGGAGGGGAAGGGAGGGCAGATTGGGGGAGAGGGTAGTTAGAAGCAAACAATTTTGAAAAGGGACAAGGTCAAAATAAAAAATAGAATAAGGGGGTGGGATAGGATGTAAAGAAATACAGTTAGTCTTTCACAATATAACTACTATGGAAATGTTTTGTGTAACTCCACATGTACAACCTATGCTGAATACTTGTCTTCCCAGTGGGGGTGGGTGAAGAGGGAAGAAAGGAAAGACTCTGGAACTCAAAGTTTCAAAAACAAGTGTTTAAAAAAAAAAGAAAAGAATATGAGCTGTTGCAGAGTGACGTTATCAGAAACAAGAAAGGTACAATGACTATACCAATATAAAACAGGAGGAAAAATCACCATAAAACAAGTGAAGGTGAATGTTGCAAAATTTCAAAGAACAAGTGCACCCCAAAGAAGAAATGTAAGAAAAAAAAAACACCACTATCACCATTTCCTCCTGTGCAGAGGTGGGAGATCCAGAGGTGTAGAATATTGCATATATTTTCAATTTTTTGGATATACTGATCAGTCTTGTTGATTATTTCTCCTTCCCTTTTTTCCTTTAAAAAATAGTCTTTGTCATATGGTATGGCTCTATGGTAAGCGGGGAAACTTAAGCAACATAAAAAGAAAAGATAGCAGTAAAAATTTATTTTAAAATATATTTGCATATGGCACAACTAGGTGACACAGTGAATAGAGCACTGGCCCTGGAGTCAGGAGGATGAGTTCAATCTAGCCTCAGATACTTGACACCTGCTAGCTATGTGACCTTGGGCAAATCACTTAACCCTAACTGCCTTGCCTTCCCCCTTCCAAAACAAAAATAAAATAAAATACATCTGTATGTATTTATAGAGAGAAAGAGAGAATGTAAAAATTCGTTCCAATGTCTCACCTTTCTTTTGCTTCCTAGGTAATCTTATTGATGTCATATCATCTGATTCTGCTTCAAACAGTTCACTGTCCTTTTCATTTGCATTTAATTCTCTTATTAAATCTTCAATGGCAAAGGGAGCTTGTTCCAAAATTGCTTCAAAGATACCTCCAACTATATTATACAGCAAAGTAGAACTAAAAGGGAGAAACATGAACTATAAATGTAAAGCTTAAGTATGGTTACATCCGTGTAAACTTTTGCTTTAAATCCCAACTAACCACACAACTCAATGGAGTCCTAGTTATTTTCTCCATTAATGCATTCTCTCACAAATGGCCATTACTCTTTTTTCCTCCCTAAAATAAACAATTATTTCAGAAAAAGTCATCCTGAATGGCTCAAAAGCAACTTAAAAATAGCCAAACCCAACAAAGACAATATATAAACTTACTCCTTTGTCCTTGCTGCAATTTTGCAGAATGGAACAATAAACTTCAGGTTTTGATCTGCTGTAAGCTATTTAAGAAAGACAATAAAAGCTGTTTAAAGTTTCAAAGACAGAAGAAATTATTCCCTTGCCCCAAGGCACATACCTAGATTCTCCTTACCTCTTTTGCTCCTACTTTAGTCAGTTCTTCCAAGTAGATGTCAATAAAGTGGGACTTTATTCCACAAGGTCCCTGACTATCTGGGTGTAAAATTTCTTTCATTAGGATATTCAGAAGTAGTTCAATCTGACTGGGGGAACCAGAGGGAGGGTGGTAGAAAAAGGCAACAAGTTATTAAAATTTAAAAGTCAATTATTCTTTCCCTGCATTCAAGTAATAAGTCAGTTGACCAAGAAAAGATTATTCAAAGAAAGTCAAAGATAAGTTTTTGAAAACACTAAAAAAATAGCAAAATTTAAACATAAAAATTTCTAAAGACCAAAAAAGCAAGACTTAAAGACTCATGAATCAAATTTCTTATTTCTACTCTATTATAAAGGATCATATTAATTTAACATCTTATTTAATGATTATAGGTAGTAGCAGGGTACTATATTCATCCTATGAAGTACAAAATATTGGTATTATTCATTTGAGTTTCCATCAACTTATATTTACAGCATTTTAAGGTTTACAAACTTCTTTCCTCACAATAAACCTGAGTGTAATAAGAATGTAAATTTTAAAGATCTTCCCTGCCCCTAGGCTAATGTGCACCTGAAGCCTGGGGTGGGGGAGGCTTGTTTTTCAGTTGATACTTTTTGATTGGCCAGTGAGTCAATAAGGTTGTTACATTTTCTGAGCCAGGAGAAGGCTATATAAGCCCTGATGTGTAGCTTTGTTTTGGGACTCACTTTGAGAAATGTTCTGTGATTTGATCTGAATTCTGGGAAGCCGTTGTTGAGAGGTCCCCCAGCTTTGAAAAACCCAGAATGTGGAAACCCAGATGTTGACTGGGTGTGGATGTAATGGTTGGACAGTTTGGAAATCTGTCTACTTGATGTTTCTGTCTTGATAATTATGCCTGTATACTTTGAGGTTCAGGGTGACCTTTTCTCCTGAACAAGGTAAACGATATATGTCTGACTGATTAAAGTAAGCTTGTTAATCCATTTTGAGTTGCTTTCTTTTAACAAAGCAGATCCAAGAACCTGTGGTAGCTGCAAACCCTGAGGACGCTTGGGGTGCTTGCTGCTACACTGAGGTAGACAAATAATGCATATTTAAGAAAATAAAATTCTATAGATCTGCCTATGTTTCAAGATTTAATTTATAAATTTAGAATATGGGAAAATAACACTTTTCCATCAATACTTATCTAAACCATTGCTGGTACTTTCCTCATTCTAGCCTTGAAATACAAACAGGAAATATAAATATTAACTAAGGCAACGAGCAACTTATTAAATGCATAAAAATATGCCACCTCTTCTGTGAAGCATTCCCTGATTCCCCATACTGAAAGTGTTTATAGTTTTTCCTCAAATTTTCCCAGACAAGTGGATGGAGTGCCAGTCCTAAAGTCAGGAAGACTTATCTTCCTGAATTCACAGCTGGCCTCTGACACTTATTAGCTGCGTGACCCACAAGTCACTTAACCCTCTTTGCCTCAGTTTCCTCATTTATAAAAATGAGCTAGAGAAAGAAATGGCAAACCACTCCAGGAACATTTTTGCCAAGAAAATCCCAAAATTGGATCACAAAAAGTCAGACACAACTGAAAAACTATTGAACGCATTTTGTCTGATTCTCTCCTTTCACTCTATTACAACCAACCTGGTATAAAATGGGGTATTAATTACTTGGAGGTGAGGAACAGGGCCTCAAGATCACATGTGGCCTTCTAGGTTCTTGGGTGTGGACTTTGGTTGAGTACAAGTTTTACTGAACAAATCCTTCTATTAAGGGAATTTATTCTGTGAAGTTTGGATTCAAAGGGCTGCACTTCAGGACCAAGAGGGCCATATATGGCTTTGATATCACAGGTTTTCCACCTCTGCTCAATAATATTTGCCATGATTTCATATTATGATAGCAATAAATGCTTGTGCGAGTGTGATTTTGCTAAGACCAGGCTGATTCAAAAGTCTGAACGTTGACTAAATGAATCTAGATAGAGCTAGTTAAATAAGTCGGTTTATTGCTAGATTTTCTATCATAAACAAGTACTTCATTATACACCTTTGTTCTACTTTTTAATTTTGTTTTTCAAGAAAGGGAGTGTGTAAAAACTGTAGCTCTTAAAAAGGATATTTCAAAGACTGTTAGAGATACAGCTGTTAATATATGTAAGTCAAGCTTTTAGAAGATCATTCAAGCCCAAGATAAAACAGGAACAAGTGGACTAAAGCACAAAGGAAAGTATGGTTGAAAAAGAGAAATGCAATAAAATTAAAAACTATTGTACAAGAGCCTGATTAAATCCTCAAAAAACAAGTGGGTGGTGGATTCCTTTAGTGTGGAGTAGGGAGCAGAGCCAAGATGGCAGAGTAGAAAGAGTGTGGAATAGACTTCTTGAAGTTCGAAGGAAGAATATCAAGAGCAGTGAAAAAAAATCTGCTAATCATTGCTATGAAGCAATGGGCAAGACAATATAAAGATTCTTTTTCATTCCAGGATATACCAAAGCCATTGTTAGAAGTCCAAGGGAGCTTCTATGATCTAGGCATCTTCATCAGATTATAAAACATTCATCCCCCAAAAAGTCTGGAGGATTTAACTTCCCATGGAGCTGGAATTCTTGTCCCAAATGAAGGAATAAGTCAGATAAGTATTATGAGAAGTAGAATTATTTTGGAATTTTAAAAATTCCCAAAAGGAGACTAACTACTCCAACATATTACATAATGCCACATATCATGTCTTCTGAAAGATGGAGACAAAGATAAACATGTTTCAATAACCTGGAAACTCATTTAATTTAAACCTGAAAACCCGTGCATTATAATCAAGGCTACCCACTTAGAAAAATGGACTCTTCAACAAACAGTACATTTATTCCATTGTTGGTTCATGATGAAAAATTAAAGATGTATCAAAATCTTATAAATTCAACACCAAAATTGTATAAAAACAAGTGACTACAGCAAAAAGGAATCTTTTAAGAGTTTTTTCTTAACGTCTAAACTTGCATGGTTTATTACATGTCAAAAAAATGTAATTATTTTGTTCCAGTTAATTTGCACATCATTGTGGCATACTTATCTGTATTTGCATTATAGCCCTTCCTCCATTCCCAATACAAGGTTAAGTTCTTTGAGGGCAAAGACTACTGTCTCTTTTTATCTTTGTTTTTCCCAGTACCTAGAACAGTGTCTCCAACACAAATGCTCACTGTTTAAGTGAATATAAATTTAAAATTCCCTCCTAATCCAATGAGACTTTTCCCAGTATGACAAAAGCCAGACATATGAACTCATCAGGAGAGATGTGATTTTGAATCATCTAACACTTAATTAGATAGGGCAAGTCATTTCATCTTTTGGAATCCCAGTTTCTCTATCTTCAAAACAGTAGTAATATTTTACTACCTAACTTAACTGGTTGCATGAAATAAAAAATATTCTTAGCCCCTTACTGTATAACATCAGAGAAGGCCAAATCACTTAGCATCTCTCCTTACTTGTACCATACTATTATCCACTGGCAAGTAAGTAAAAAATTTAAAAATTATTTACTGAGTCTATTGTTAGATATTGTGGGAGACACAAAAATGAACTCATGTTCTTTACCCTCAAATAATTAACAATAAAGCTAAGCTACATATGTATCTAAGGCTCTTTCTAGTTTTATAATTTCAAGGGAGAAACGAAACACATCTACATGCAAATAATACTGTAATGCCTTACACTTAGTTAATGGAACTGTAGGGTTACCCAGAACTCTTCATTCCTTCCTTTTGAAAACCTGTCTGCTGCTCCCTTACTGCTCTTTAGTTCCCCCTTGGGGAGAAGAGCAGAAATAAAAGATACAATTTAGCTAACATCCCTCTGCTGTGGTCAATCTATATAGTTGCTGTTTGTCAGAGCAGTATATACTATAGACACCAGGAAGTCTTCCAATCCCAAATTCCAACAACATCAAGCTAATATGGGGAGTTAGGTGATTATCAACAGCTGCTTTAAGATGAGAGATAGATTATAAAAAGACAAACAGGGTCAACCACTAAAGTTGAGTATATGAAAATTTGGATTTTTACAAATAAAACTTAAGGTGGAGTCAAGATGGCAGAAAAGAAATAGGACTTCCCCACTCCCACCTCCTCCAATTTATGTAAAAAATTACTCTAAACAAACTTTGGAGCTACAGAACCCACAAAATGACAGAAAGAAGCTAACTTCCCGCTGAGGACAGCCCAGCAGCTAAGCGAGAAGGGGCCAGCCCAGAGCTCTGGGAGCCAACCCCAGCCCTGCTCCAGCCAGAGGTAGCCTCAGGGTGGCCACAACCAGCCACCAGCTGGAGGGACTTCAGATCACCAGCAGCTGTGGCAGTTTCCAGAATTATCAACCCACAGACGCTAAGGACAAAGGAAGAGGTCAGTGCAGTTTGGACTTTGGGAACCAGGATTTTGGGAGTGCAATTGGCCTTTACAGCCTGGAGGGAGAAGCAGCTGAGGCACAGTGGCCAAGTAGCCGCCACCATATGGTTACTTCAGAGCTCCTAGCCTGCAGATTGTAGGGGGACCAAGCAACCAATCGGAGGGGCAATCATTCTTGCTTTAACCTGCTTGGATCTGGACCACGGTCAGGGTGGAGGTCCTGGGATGCATGACCAGAGTGTGTAGAGGCTTCAGATAGGGCACCCAAATAATAGCTCCAGCAAATGTGAAAAACAAAGCTCCCCTTTCTGGCAGCAGAGTCTACTGTGGCAAAAAGCTCAAAAGTTAAGTAACTGAGTGGCAACATGAGCAAGCAAAGGAAGCAAAGCAAGCACAGCAACCTGACATTAGACTCCTATTTTGGGGACAAAAAGGATCAAAGCATGGAACAGGAGGAAGACAGTGAAGTCAGAACTCCTGCACCAAAAGCTTCCAAGAAAAATAAGAGCTGGTTACAGGCCATAGAGGACCTTAAAAAGGATTTTGAAAACCAAATAAGGGAAGTGGAGGAAAACTTGGGAAGAGAAATGAGAATGATGCAAGAAAATTATGAAATGAGAGTCAACAACCTGACTGAAGAAAATAACACCTGAAAAAATAGACTAACTTAAATGGCAAAAGAGGGCCAAAAAGGCAATGAGAAGAATGCCTCAAAAAGCCAAATTTGCAAGATGGGAAAAGAATCTCAAAAGTTCACTGAAGAGAATCAATCCTCCAGAATTAGATTGGAGAAAATGGAAGCCAGTGACTTTATGAGAAATCAAGATATTATTAAATAGATCCAAACAAATGAAAAAATAGAAGGCAATGTGAAATATCACACTGGAAAAACCACTGACCTGGAAAATATATCCAGGAGAGATAATTTAAAAATTATTGGACTACCTGAAAGCCATGATCAAAAAAAGAACCTAGAAATCATCCTTCAAAAAATTCTCAAGGAAAACTGCCCTGATGTTTTAGAACCAGAAGGAAAAATATAAGTTGAAAGAATCCACCCATCACCTCCTGAAAAAGGTCCCAAAAAGAAAACTCCTAGGAATATTATAGCCAGGTTCCAGAGTTCCCAGATCAAGGAGAAAATATTACAAGCATCCAGGAAGAAAAAATTTCAATATTGTGGAAACACAATCAGGATAACCCAGGATCTGGAAGCTTCTACACTAAGGGAACGAGGGGCTTGGAATATGATATTCCAGAGGTCAAAGGAGCTGGGATTAAAACGAAGAGTCACCTACTCAGCAAAACTGAGTATCATGTTTCAGGGGAAAATATGGTCATTCAGTGGAATGGAGGACTTGCAAGCATTCTTGATAAAAAAACCAGAGTTGAATAGAAATTTTGATATTCAGATACAAGAAGCAAAAGAAGCACGAGAAAGTAAAAAGGAAAAAGAAATCATAAGGAACTTATCAAAGTTGAACTATTTTTATTCCTACATGGAAAAAACAATAATTGTAACTTATGAAACTTTTCTCAGTATGAGAATAGTTTAAAAGAATAGAAATGTACATGTGTGTGTATATACATATATATGTGTATGTATGTATTACATTTATATGTGTCTATATAGGAGGGTATACGAATACATATGTACAGGTATACATAAATAGAAGGCCAATTTAATAGGGATGATACTTAAAAGGTAAAATTAAGAGGTTAAAGAGAAATATAACGATAGGAGATGGGGAGAGACAGAAGGGGGTAAATTATCTCACATAGAAGAGGCGAGGGAAAACTGTTACAATGGAGGGGGAAAACAGGAAGGCAAAAGGGAATGGTCAACCTTACTCTCACTGAATTTGGCTTAGGGAGGGAATGATATATACACACTAAATAGGGTATCTCACCCTACAGGAGAGTAGGGGGGAAGGGGATGAGAAGGGGGTATGATGGAAGAGAGGGCAGGCTGGGGGGTTGGGGCCTTCCTGTTTTCCCCTTCCATTGAAGGACTTGACCCTCGCCTATTAAAGAACAAGTGGGGGGGGGGGGGGGGGGGGGGGAGGAGACCTAGAAGGGAGGGAAGGGGGGGGGGGGGAGGTTGAAAGCACCCACTTTTGAAAAGGGACACGATCAAAGTAGAGAATAGAACAAGTGGGGGGTGGGATAGGATGGAGGGAAATATAGTCAGTATTCCCCAATATTTCCACTATGGAAATATTTTGCATAGCTATCCATGTACAACCTACACTGAATTGCTTATTTTCCCAGTAAGGGTGGGTGATGAGGGAGCAAGGGAAAGAATCTCAAATTCAAAGTTTTAAAATAAAATGTTTAAATATACATGATATTATTATTATTATTTTACATGTAACTGGGAAATAAGATATACAGGCACTGGGGCATAGATATCAATCTTGCCCTACTGGAAAGTCAGAGGCAGCATGGGGGAAGATATGGGAGAGAACAGATTGGGGGAGGAGATATTCAGTGGGATCGCTGTTTTGGGGTGGTGGGTAGGGGAAAAATGGGGAGAAAGTTTGTAACTCAAAATCTTGTAGAAATGAATGATGTAAACTAAAAAAGAAAAAAGAAAGAAAAAAAACAAATAAAATTAAAAATAAGCTCATAAGATTTTTAGCTAATATGTATATAGTACTTAAGGTCTACAAAGTGTTTTATATATATTATATCTCATTTGAGCCTCTAAAAAAACCCTATAAGGTAGACATATTGCCTCTATTTTTATAGATGAGGAAAATGAGACTCAGAAAGGTTAAATGGCTTGCTCAAGATGATTTGAAGTATGATTCAAACTCAAATCCCTCCTGACTACTCATGTACTTTCCAGTTCATCTTGCTGCCTCCTATGCTCATATTTTATGCTATTTAATATTTTTCAGATGGGCCAATTATTTAATTCACTTTATGAAAGTCTGAATTGTTAGCTGAACACAAATGCATGTTTGCTGCTAATTTTGTAAGTATTTTATTTTAAAAATTAATTTTACTGATATATTTTGTTTTAAACATGACCAAATTTTCTGCCAATATCCCTGTCCTTTCCCTCTCCCAGAGACATCCTATATTATAAGTAATATTCATTATAGAAAAAAAAGAACTAAAAAAAATATTTAAAAGTGATCTTAAAAAAATCTGAAAATACATGCAATGTTCTATATTCATGGCCCTTCTACCTCTGCAAAGGAATAGGGTAGGAATATCTCACATTCCTTCTTTAGGGCTATGCTTATTCTTGCAATTTTACAACATTCGCTTTTAATTTTTTTTTGTGATAGTTCCTCCCATTTATGTTTATGTATCACATTTATTTATCCATTCCCTAATCTATACAACTTTGTGGCGTACTATGAAGAAAACTAAATTTAGAGTCCCAATATTTGGTCCTGAATCCAAACCCTCTTCCCTGCTATGTGATCATGAGTGGGTGCGTCATTACACCCACCTGAGCTTCAGTTTCCTCACCTAAAGTATGATGGTAATCATACTTTTATTACCTATCTCACAGGGAATTGTGAGGAAAGTGCTTTTTTAAAACTAAGGCATGAAAGAAAAGTTATCATAATTTAGATTTGCCTGGTCCATATTTTCCTAAAACTATTTCGGATGATCCAACCCGAAATTCTCCCCTATTTTGTGATCCTATCTACCTTTAAAATACATAAAGAAAATGTTCTTTTGACAAAAAAAAAAAAAAAACCTCTTAATCTCTGAATTAGTCAAACTTATATAATGAGTGCTTTGCTCTGGGATTTCACTGTCTGATGGTATGAATCATTTTATAATAGAATTTACTGACCTTTCATCCCATTCATTTCTCTTTAACACCTCAAAGGACTGGTTCAGAAGCAGGCGCATTAGCTTTGATACAAAAGAAAAATTAGTAAAAGAGAAATATAAACATAAGCTTTACCACAAAAATAAAAAAAGCTGGGTAGTCATCACCATGTGATTAGGATATCTATCTGATAGTTCCAACATTCCCAGTGTTAAAAGTTTTAAGGTCATGGTCAGATATGAAATTCTCCTTGTAACCAACACTGTAACAAAGGCAACAAGTTATCACTTTTCTTTTTTGGAGGGAGGCTGGCTCCTCTTAAAGTTTGGGGAAGACACTTCTCGTAAGTCTTTTTGCCCATCATCTAAACTCAACCAACATGCTTAGGCAACTTTTTTCCTGACCAGGGCTCATACCTGGTACCAGGATACTTAAACTGCTTCTACAATTGCCTTTTACAATGAATTTTATGCATTCACTTTTTCCATTTCATGCTATGTGGTCAACCACCAGAGGCTCCTAGATTAGAGCAGAACACATCGATTCTGGTCACATTATCCCAGCAAGAAGAATCCAATTTCTTTTTAAAAAATTTTTTATTCATTTTAAATTAAAGTTCTAAATGAGAAAAGAAAAACAAAAGAACACTTCCATGTACACAGCAGAACACAAGATTTAATAAAAAACAATACATTTCCATTTCACAAAAACCTATAAAATAACCACTACATGTTGTTTACTAAACTACCCAGGCTCTTCTTTGCTTCCTTCTAGGTTTTCATTTGTTCTCTGCCATGCATTTTGCTTTATTTTTTTCCTCTTCTCTCCCCTCTCCAAAGAAGGCTACAATTAAAAGCGGACACACACACCTACACACACCTATAAACATACACAAATATATATTTATATACATATATGTAAACCCATATTATATGCATTTCCACTTCTGATCTCTTTCTCTGGAAGTGGATATTTCTTCATAGATTCAAGTCTTTCCATGTTTTTCTAAATAAACCAGCTCATCATTTCCTAGACCACAGCAGTATTTCAACACAATCACATCCTGAGAGACAGTCTATGAAAGTTTTTCCCCTTTCTGCATCCTTTCTATTCTTGGCTACACTGGTTTTATTTATAGAAGAAATTTTTAACTTAAAATAATCAAAATTATCCATTTTATGCTTCGACAATGATCTTGCCTTATAATATATAGTTTATGGTCTGATACTGCTGAATCTCCTTCCTTTACATCTTTTTTCCCTGGTGTCTTTAAAATTCCTGACCTTTTGTTCTTCCAAATGAACTCTGTTACTATTTTTTCTAGCTCAGTAAAATATTTTTTTAGTAATTTAATTTGGATGGCACTGAACAAATAGATTAGGTAAGAAACATTCAGTTTCAAAGCACAGGTCATACTTCCCTAGAGTCAGAACAGCTATAAGCCACATCCCCTTTCTTTTCTCAGCAATCACTATTAAAGCTAAATAACAACTATGAAGCAGCAAACTAGGGAGCAAAAATTTCTCTCTAACACAAATATGGCCCAGCCAGCTTAGAATGGGGAATGCATATGAGGAAATGTCTTACCATGTAGAATTTATCCAGGCGCAATCTGTCTATTCCATTCCACTCACGGTTCATGGTTTGCCAAAAAGTCTGAACAAACAGGTGCTCTATATAGGAGAAAAAAGATTTCCAAGTCTTAACATTAATGATTATCAATAATCTGTAAAATAAAAGATACAAAATAGTTTGATAATGTATTGACAAATCATGACTTCAGAAGACTGATGATCACTGAATTCATGATTGAGGCTTAGAACAAGAAACACATTTTCAAACATGGTCAATGCGCTGATTTGTTTTGCTTGACTAGACTGATTTATTACAAGAGAAGGCTGAGAATAAGCAGAGAATCATTTGGAAGTGACACTTATGTGAAAAAGAGAACATAAAAAACAATTTTTATAAAAAGGTGAACAGTCTACAATCCTGGTTTATTCATTAATTTTTTATTATCTTGTGACTTTTGATATGTTTTCCTAAACATGAAATAAACTTTAATAAAGGAGTAATATGATGGAGAGTGGGAAAGAAAACACAATGAATTTTATCAATAACAAAACCTCCCTATGATACAGAAGTCAATCAAAATTTCAAAGATTGATAACTCTTCCATTAAATTCTTTAAAATGCCTATTTCAGCTTATGACGACTGTCTAGGACACAAGTTAAAAAAACCCAAACGGAATATTCTATCCTTCCAATGATAAAATTGACTAGGACTTACATTAGTATCTCTAGTTCACCTTGTTTGGTACTTATACTTCATGCTTTTATATACAGATACCTAAAGCCATAGGTTTTATTGGTGTATTCTTTCTTAGATTTTTGTCTCTTTAAATCACTCAATATCTCTACTGCTAAATCTTTTCCCTACACTGTAGTTAGTCTTAACGGCATCTAGTTTGGTAGATAGATAAAGCAGTTTTCCTTTTTCCCATCTCTTATCTTTTTAGTTTAAAGCATTGTTAATTAGATTCTTAAAATATCAAGGAAATATGTGTTTTACTAGCCCTTCTAACAGCACATCATTCCTATACCGTAAGCCATGATCCAGAAAGCCAAACTTAATCTGGAGACACCATCTTATTAACCAGGTGTGTTCATTTCCCAAATTTACCTCTCTTCCCAAGTCTGTATGTATTTAACTCACAGCAATAATGAAAACACCAAGTGGTTCCTTAAGATGCCCTTCAGTTTCTTGCCCAGACCTTCAAAATCTTTAGCAATACTTTCTGTATTCCTTCCACAAGGTCATAGGATTACAAATCTAGGGCAGGGGCTCTTAACCCTTCTTTGTCATGGCCAGTCTGGTGAGACTTATAGACACTATCACAAAATAATGTTTTTAAATGCACAGGTTTACAAATTTTAAAATTATATTAAAATAAAGATGTATATGGGGCGGCCAGGTAGCACAGCGAGTAAGAGCACCAGCTCCACTGTCGAGATGACTTGTGGATCGAATCCGGGCTCAGACACTTAGCACCCACCCAGAAACACCTGGCCATGTAACCTTGAGCAAGTTACTTAACTCCAATTGCTTAGGGGCAGCCAGGTGGCTCAGTGAGTAAGAGCATGGGCTCCAGTGTCGGGATGACCTGGGTTCAAATCCGGGCTCAGATACTTAGCACCACACCCAGAAATTACTGGCCGTGTAACCTCGAGCAAGTTACTTAACCCTGATTGCTCAAAAAAAAAAAAAAAAAAGATGTATTTTTTTAAAGTACTTAAGTTTCCAGACCCTAAAATTCAACCACAGGCCATGGACCCCAGGTTAAGAACCCTGATGTAGAGCCAGTAGAGACCTCAGAGGATATCTTATCCAACTCTTATTTTACATTTGAAAAAAATGAAGCCCAAGGAAGTTAAGTGACTTGCCAATATTATTCAGTCCCATATAACTTAATAAAAAATAAGTTGCATTTATACTTGTTAAGTCTTGAGAGGTAATTCCATCATGTTCTGAATGGTTATTGCAAGAAATAAAGCAATATTACTGCTAAAATCAAGCTGACAAAAAAACCCAAACCTACATCAAGTATCAACCACCACTATTCAGCTCTTTTTAATTACTGAATTCTGTTCTTATTTTTACAAAAACTTTTTTTTCTCAAAAATATTTTACCCCCTTCCCCTGTAAATAAAGAAGAAAAAAGACAAAAAGCAGTTCACATAATACTCCAAGCAAAATTCCACTGATTCTCACAAGGGAGTATAAGGTTACCAAAAAAACAGAGACAAAAGCATTTGGGAGGCCTAGGCAAAGTTTAAAAATGATCTTCCTTGTGTTATTGTCTATTGGAAATTTTAATTCTTCATTATAAATGCATGCAACTTGACATACTACAATATACTTACATCCCACAGAGAACCTAATATTTTGGCATTTAAAAAAATGTACAACAGTAACAGCAACATTCTGGGATGATCAACTATGAATGACTTAGCTCTTCTCTGCAATAGAACTATATGAGACAATTCCAAAGGACTAATGAGGGAAAAGGCTCTCCAGATCCAGACAGAGAACTGATGGAGTCTGAATACAGGTCAAAGCATACTATTTTCACTTTATTTTTTTTTACATGATTTTTTTTTATCTGTTCCTTCTTTCACAACATTACTATAAAAATGCTTTACATGATTGCACATATATATAAGATTACTTACTGATTTAGGGAGGGGGGAAGAAGGAGGGAGAAAATTTAGAACTCAAGATTTTTTTTAAATGAATGTTAAGGGGCAGTTTAGGTGGCACAGTGGATAGAGCACTGGCCTGGAGTCATAAGAACTCAAGTTCAAATCCAGCTTCAGACACTGGACACTTACTAGCTATGTGATCCTGGGCAAGTCACTTAAACCTGAATGCCTTGCCAAAACAAAAAACAACAAAAAAAAGAATGTTAAAAATTGTCTTTACATATAATTAGAAAAAGTAAAATACCATTTTTAAAAATTTACATATATAAGAGGCAATATTAAAAACTGTCTCTTGGGGGAGGCTAGGTGGTGCAGCGAGTAGAGCATTGGCCCCAGAGTCAGGAGGACCCGAGTTCGGTTCCAGCCTCAGACACTTAACACCTACACAAAAATACTAGCCATGTAACCTTGGGCAAGTTACTTAACCCCAATTGCCCTCCAAAAAGCAAAACCAAAAAACAAACAAAAAAAAACCCGTCTCTCATTGCCCAAGTCAGTGGTTTCAAACCCAAATGGAAACAGACACCAAACCTTGCTCTAGGATCCCTGCAGGTGGCACACTGACTTAGAACAACATATGTTAACACTATCTATATTCTATTGCATTTTTATTTTGTTAAATATTTCCCAATTACATTTTAATTTGGCGTGTTGCTGGTTGAATGCCCCAGGTACTCAATTACTTTGATTATACCCAAGTCCTGGTTCTAGTTATCAGTAGCTGTGGTCTTTGACTACTACACATACCTAAGGAGAACTGAGGTAAAACTAGTATTTTCTGTGGCAATAGTGTATCACCAGCTAACACCTTACTAAAAAGTAATATTCTTTTATAGCATTAATGCTTAAACAACAGACTCTGGTGACAAAAGTATTAGGATTTCAATGGCAATTAGCCATGTAGCAATTAAACATGAAAAAAGAAGCAGTAGAAACAAATGGAATTTTCAGATAGACTAAAATTCCACTGGCCTCTGAGATATTCTGCTGGTTCTGGCTGAGTCCTTTAGGTAAGAGGGAATCTATGACATAGTTGTATTGATTGACACAACTTGCAGAAGTCAGTTATTGATTGATTGATTAGTTCTGATGTACAAAGGTCTAAACTCAGCATTTAAAATTTTTTTTTTTTGGTTTATTTTTTGGAGGGGGGGGAGGCAGGGCAATTGGGGTTAAGTGACTTGCCCATGGTCACATGGCTTATTAAGTGTTAAGCATCTGAGGCTGGATTTGAACTCATGTCCTCCTGATTCCAGGGCCGGTGCTCTATTCGCTGCATCACCTACCTGCCCCTAAAATACATCTTAAATAAGGCCACAACATACTTACGGGTTTCTGTGTTCTGAAAAACATGAATGAGCTGGGAAATTGTATTTCCAAGTTCTTCCTGTGCAAGAAACAAAAAAAAAAATTTCCTGGTCACTACATGAATGTGGCTATAATGAATAAAAAAAGTAACTGCATACTACGTGACAAGCACTGTGCACAGAATCAGTTCCTGTTCTCAAGGAGCTCACATTTTAAGTGGAAGAGATATGTCAAAAAGGAGTTTAGTTACAGGGAAGATGGAAAGGCCTAGCAATCCCAAGGAATCCTTGCGTTACATTAATAAGTCAGATGACAGTGCCTGGGGGTCTGCAGGAAGAAAGGGAGAAGGAATGGAGACTGAGATAAGAAGGAAATAATGGAGAAAGGAAGGAGGGATGGAGAGAGGGAAAGACAGAGGTAAAGAAGAAAGGAAAGGGACAAGCATTTTAAAAGAGCCAACTATGTGACCTATCTGTACAAAAATATTTATAAGCAGCTCTTTGTGGTGGAAAAAAATTGGAAACCGAACGGATGTCCATCAATTGCGGAAAGACTAAGCAAGTTATGGTATATGAATGTACTGTGTGTAGTGCTATAAAAAACGATGAAGAAGTTCGTTTCAGAAAAACCTGAGAATTAATGAGTTGATGCAAGTGAACAGAACCAGAAGAATATTGTACACAGTAATATTGTAATGTGACAGCAGTATTGTAGTGATGATCAACTATGAAAGACTTACACTTATAAATACAATGCTTTTTGACAATTCCAAAAGATTTTTGATAAAAACTATCTATCTCCAAAGAGAATGAATTAATGAGCTCTGAGTGCAGATTGAAGCATTTTTTAAACTTTATTTTTCTTGCCTTTATTTTTTGTAACATAGCTAATGCAGAAACAACAGGTTTTGCATGTTATGTTTTCACATGCATGAAGAGCACCATATTTCTTGCCTTCTCAATGGGTGTGGAAGGGAGAGAATTTGGAACTAATAATAAAAATATTTTTAAGGACTTGTGATATAACAGGCACTGTGCTAAGCACTTTACATACATCTCATTTAATACACACAACAACCCTAGAAGGTAGGTGAATTATAAGTCTCATTTTACAGTTGAGAAAACGAAGGTAAATAGAGGGTTTGGTTTTTTTTTAAGCGATTTGCCCAAGATCACACTGCTAGCTAAGTGTCTGAGGCCTAATTTGAAGCCAGGTCCTCTTGATTACAGGTCCAGAGCTATTAGCTACTATAGCACTTAGCTAGCAAAGTGTAGAAACAAGGCAGATGGTAAGGTCTGGAATACCCTAATATGCTGATGGCAAAGTCTGTTCGTTTTCTAGCTCACCAGAAGGAATAGATCTGGTGACTTGTACCTCACCTAATTCATGTGAACACTCAAGCAGCCTAGATGGGTTCTCAGAAGAAACCTATGCTGGGGAAGAGGCAAAGGTAGAAGTCAAATGGGTTTCTTTCCTTTGTTCCTGGTTATCAGCAGGTGTACATATATTCAAGACAACATTCCCACATGATTCTGTTTTCCAGGTCATCCATTTTTGCCATGAGATGCCTTACATTTTCTTTTATTTTTTTCAATCTTTTGAATGTCTTAATATTTCTTGTTGTCTAATGGAGTCACTAACTTCTATTTGGTCCATTCTAACTTTCAGGGTTTTTTCCTTGGGTAAAGTCTTATACCTCTTGTGCCAAGCTATTGATACTTTCCCCATGTATTTCTTTCATACCTCTCAATGCTTTTCAAATTTTCTTCCTCTAGTACTCTCACTTCATTTAATTTAAAATTTTTTAAATTCCTTTTTTAAAAACACTTACTTCATCCAGGAATTCTAGATGGACCTGTGCTGAAGTTGTGGCACAAGAAAGAATTCAAGTAACAAGAAAGACACAAAAATCACATGAGATTTAGCAGACAGCACTTAAAAGGAGCAAAAGGTTTGAAATAAAATACCCCAGAAGGCAAAAGACACAGTCTTACAACCAAGGATAAGTGACTCAGAAAAACCTCAGTGAAATCCTATAGGAAAAAAAGAACCTTCAATGAAACTGAGGACTTCTAAGAAATACTTCTAAGTATACCTAAGCTGTGTAGAAATTATGAAATACAGGGTGGAGTCAAGATGGCAGAGTAGAAACAGGACATCCATGCAGCTCTAGCTGCCACCACCTCCAATTCATGTAAAGGGGAATCTGAACAAACTTTGGAGCTACAGAACCCACAAAATGACACAAAGAAGCTAACCTCCGGCTGAGGACAGCCCAGTAGAAATCGGCCAGCACAACACTCTGGGAGCCAGAGGTTTTAGCCCCAGGGCGGACTGACCAACCATCGGCTGGAGGGACTCCAGATCACCAGCAGCTGTGGCGATCCAGAATTATCAACACATAGATGCTAAGGACAAAGTGAGAGGTCAGTACAGAGAGGACTCTGGGATCCAGTAGTTGGGAGTGAGTCAGCTTTTGCCCCCGGAGCAAGAAGCCGCTGAGGGCTGCAGCATAGCCACTGCCACATGGCAGCTTCAGCTCCTGGCCTGAAGACTGTAGGGGGACCAAGCGACCAGTCTGAGGGGTAATCACTCTTGCTTTAACCTGCTTGGATCTGAATTGCAGTCTAGGGTGGAGGTACTGGGGTGTGTGACCACCTTACCAGAGCATGTGGAGGCCTCAGAGGGCACCCAACTAATACCTCCTGCAGCTCAGAAAGCCCCAGCATTTGGTACGAACCTCCCCGATCTGGTAGCAGAGTCCTGCTGTGGCAAAAAGCCCAAGTCAAGTAATTGAGTGGCAACATGACCAGGCAAAGGAAGCAAAGCAAACAGAAGAATCCAACATTAGACTCCTATTTTGGGGACAAAAAGGAGCAAAGCATGGAACAGGAGGAAGACAGTGAAGTCAGAACTCCTGTACCAAAAGCTTCAAAGGAAAATACGAGCTGGTTACAGGCCATAGAGGACCTTAAGAAGCATATAAGAGAAGTGGAGGAAAAATTGGGAAAACAAATGAGAACGATGCAAGAAAATTACAATATGAGAGTCAACAGTCTGACTGAGGAAAATCATACCTTAAAAAATAGACTAACTCAAATGGCAAGAGGCTCAAAAAGACAATGAGGAGAAGAATACCTTAAAAGGCCAAATTTGCAAGATGAAAAAAGAATCTCAAAAGCTCACTGAAGAGAATCAATCCTTCAGAATTAGATTGGAAAAAATGGAAGCTAGTGACTTTATGAGAAATCAAGATACTGTTAAACAGATCCAAACAAATGAAAAAGTAGAAGGCAATGTGAAATATCTCATGGGAAAAACCACTGACCTGAAAAACAGATCCAGGAGAGATAATTTAAAAATTACTGGACTACCTGAAAGCCATGATCAAAGAAAGAACCTAGAAAGCATCCTCCAAGAAATTCTCAAGGAAAACTGCCCTGATGTTTTAGAACCAGAGGGCAAAACAGAGGTTGAAAGAATCCACTGATCACCTCCTGAAAAAGAGCCCAAAAAGAAAACCCCTAGGAATATTATAGCCAGATTTTGAAATTCCCAGATTAAGGGGAGAATATTACAAGCAGCCAGTTAGAAATAATATGAATATTGTGGAAACACAATCAGGATAACTCAGGATCTGGCAGCTTCTACATTGAGGGATTGAAGGGCTTGGAATATGATATTCCAGAGGTCAAAGGAGCTGGGATTAAAACCAAGAATCACCTATCCAGCAAAACTGAATATCATGTTTCAGGGGAAAATATGGTCATTCAGTGGAATGGAGGACTTTCAAGCATTAATGATGAAAAAAACAGAGTTGAATAGAAAATTTGACATTCAGATACAAGAAGGGAAGCATGAGAAAGTAAACAGGAAAAAGAAATCATAAGGAACTTATCAAAGTTGAACTATTTTTATTCCTTCATGGAAAAACGATAATTGTAACTTATGAAACTTTTCTCAGTATGAGAGTAGTTGAAGAGAATATTAATAAATAAACAAATAAATGTCTATATCAGAGGATATACGGGCATATGAATACATATGTGAATGTGTATATATATGTTTACAGGTATACATAGATAGTGGGCACAGGACCAAATTAATAGGAAGGGATGATACTTAAAAGGTGAAATTAAAAGGTGAGAGGAATATAATGAGAGGAGATGGGGAGAGACAGAATGGGGCAAACTATCTCATATAGAAGAGGCAAGGGAAAATGGGTACAGTGATGGGGAAGAATTGGAAGGCAAAAGGGAATGGTCAACCTTATTCTCATTGAATTTGGCTTGGGGAGGGAATGAAATACACACTAAATAGGGTATCTCACTCTACAGGAGAGTAGGGGGGAGGGGATGTGAGGGGGGATGATAGAAGGGAGGGCAGGCTGGGAAGTTGGGAACACCCACTTTTGAAAAGGGACAGGATCAAAGTAGAGAATAGAACAAGTGGGAGGTGGGATAGGAGGGAGGGAAATTTAGTCAGTCTTTTACAATATATCTACTATGTTAATGTTTTGCATTAGCTACACATGTACAATCTATACTGAACTGCTTGTCTTCCCAGTAAGGGTGGGAGACAAAGGAGGAAGGGAGTGAATCTGGAATTCAAAGTTTTAACATCAAATGTTTAAAAAAATATACATATATTATATAAATATACATACACACATATTATACACACACACACATACACACATATATACTATTATTAATACTATTTTACATGTAATTGGGAAATAAGATATACAGGCACTGGGGCATAGAGATCCACCATGCCCTCCTGGAAAAGTCGAAGGGGGTATGGGAGAAGATATGGGAGAGAGCAGATTGGAGGAGGGTATAGCCTGTGGGACTGCTATTTTGGGGCGGTGGGTAGGGGAAAAACGGGGAGAAAATCTGTAACTCAAAATCTGGAAGTGAATGATGTAAATCAGAAGTTAATAAAGCATTTGAAAAATGAAAAAAAAAAGAGAAATTCCAGATTTCAAAGTATTCTACAGAGCAGTAATATTGAAAAAAAATCTGGTACTGGCTAAATGATGGTGGATCAGTGGAATAAATTAGGTACACAATACACAGTAGTAAGAGACCAAAGTAATCTCATGTTTGGCAAACACCAAGATTTATCCCTTTGGGGAAAGGACTCAATTTCACAAACTTTTCTGGGAAACTGGAAAACAATTTGGAAGAAGTTATGCACAGACCAACATTTCACATAGTATACTAAGATAAGGTTCAAATAGATAAATTATTTAGACATAAAAGGTAGTATCATAAGCAAATTAGGAGAGCATAGAAAAATGTACCTTTCAGATCTATGAATAAGGGAGGAGTTTATGACTAAAAAAGAGAGTGGGAATTATGGGAAGTAAAACAGATAATTTTGATTACATGAAATTTTAAAACTTGCACAGCCAAAACTAATACAGACAAAATTAGAAGGAAAACAAGAAAAAGTGTGGGGGTGGTAGAGGATTTTCAGCAAGTTTCTCTGATAAAGGCCTCAATTCTCAACTATACAGGGAATTAAGTGAAATGTATAAAAATAACAGCCATTCCCCAGTTGATAAATGGTCAAAATATATGAAAAGGCAGTTTTTTTAAGAAATCAAAGCTATCCATAATCACATGAAAAAATGCTCTAAATCACTACTGATTAAAGAAATGCAAAATAAAATGATTCTGAAATACTGCCACACCTATCAAATTGGCTAATATGACAGAAAAGGAAAATAACAAATGCTGGAGGGAATGTGGGAAAATTGGGACATTAATACCCTGTTGGAGTTGTGAAAGAGTCCAACCATTCTGGAGAACAATTTGGGAATTATAGCCAGAGTGCTATAAAACTGTGCATACTCTTTGACCAAAGGATATCACTAGGTCTGCACTCCAAAACAATCAAAGAAAAGGGAAAAGGACCTATTTGTAAAAAATATTTACAGATATTTTGTTGTGGCAAAGAATTGGAAACTGAAGTGATGTCCATCAATTTCAGAATAGCTGAACAAGTTGTGGTATATAATTGTGAAGGAATATTATTGTACTATATAAATGATGAGTACTATATAAATGATACTTTTGGAAAAACTTAGGAAGACTTACAGGAATCATGCAAAATGAAGAGGGGTAGAACCAAGAGAACATTGTAAGACTTAGCTACTCTGATCAATACAATGACAGAAGACAATCTTTTCTGGAGGGCAATTGGGATTAAGTGACTTGCCCAAAGTCACCTGGCTAGTAAGTGTGTCAAGTGTCTGAGGCCAAATTTGAGCTCAAGCCCTCCTGACTCCAAGGCTGGTGCTCTATTCAATGGGCCACCCCAACAGAAGACAATTCTAAAAGACCCATGATGAAAAATGCTATACTCCTCCAGTGAGAGAACTGATGAACTCTGTAAACTAAAACATACTTTTAAAAAATATCTTTATTTTTATTGTTTTAAGTTTTTTTTTTTTGCAATGTGGCTAATATGGAAATGTTTTGCATAACTTCCCATGTATCACTGAAATCAAATTTCTCAAAAAGGGAAGGGGTGGAAGGAAGAGAATTTGAAACTCAAATTCAAAATTATGGAAGAAAGAATTAGAAAGTGAATTAACAACTTGGCAATACAGACACAAAACCTTGCCAAGGCAACAAACTCCCTAAAAATTAGAATGGTTCCATGAGGCAACAAGAAATTGTAAGGATAGAGCACCAGCCCTGGAATCAGGAGGACCTGAGTTCAGATTCAGCCTCATACACTTAGTAGCTATGTGACCCTGGACAAGTCACTTAACTCTGACTGCCCCCCATCCCCACAATACACAAGAAATTGTAAAACTAAGTCAAAAGGTTGAAAAAGCAGAAGAAAGCATAAGGTATCTCTCATAGCAAAAACAATTAACCTGGAAAGCAGCTCAAAGAGAATTAAACTACCTGAATACCATGACCAAAAAAGAGCCTAGACATCTCACTAGAAAAAATATTTAAAAACCTGTAGATTTCTTAGAAGCATAGAGCAAAATGGAAATAGATTCACCTCCTAAAAGAAATCCAAGATGAAAACTCAGGAATGTTATAGTCAAAATTGAGCTTCCAAGTGAAAGAAAAAAAAAAATACTGCAAGCAGACAGAAAAAATCCAAATACAAAGTCACAGTCAGGATCACACATAATTAAGAAGTCACTACTACAAAGGAACAAAGAAATTGGAATACTATATTCCAGAAGACAAAAAATTTATGTTTACAATAAAAAATTAATTAATAAAACTGAATACAATCCCCCCAGGGGAACAAATGGACCTTTAATGAAAATTTCATTTTGAAGATTTAATGGAGAATTAATAATGAAGATTTCCAAGTATTTCTGATGAAAATACCAGAACTTTGTGAAGTTCAAACACAGGAGTGAGAGAAACATAAAAAGACAAATATGCACGAACAATAACTGAACAAGAATAAATGGCTTACATTTAAATATGAGGCTATGACACATGTCACCTCTGAAATCTTATCATAATCAGGGATCACAGAGGGAGCACTGGGAGTGGTTCAATTATGTGATGATCTTATGAACAGAAAGAGAGGAGAACAGGTATATGCTGGGGTGGTGGGAAAGTTGAGGAGGGAAGGAAGGTTATGGAAAATTATGCCATATAATCAGAATGCACAAATAAGAGTTTTATGAACAAATGTTGAATGAAGTAACAGAACTAGGAATGTATACAACAATGCTAAAAATATAACAGTGAAAGAATCTGGAACTCCGATCAATGTAATGAGCAAAAAGTTTCCAAAGATTTAATGATAAAACATGCTATCTTTCCCTTGATAGAGAGGTAAAAGACTCAGAGTATAGAACGAGATGGCCACAGAATGGCCAATATGGACACTTGTTTTTCTTGACTACGAATTTGTAACAAGATCTTATTTTCCCTTCATTCTAAAGGGAAAGGTTGGGAAAAGGCAGAGAAGGTAGATTTTTGTTGATTGAAAAAATATATATAATTTTTTAAACACCTAGAAGAGAATGAAAGGAAGTTCAAAAGAAATACAAGGAAGCAGAGAAACATAAAACAGGATGAATTTATTACATACTTTAAACAAATTCAAGCTTAAGATATTTGCAGTTTCATATTCCATCTTTTTTGTTTTTCATATTCATTTGTTGGTGCTTGTCATGTGCAGAATAACCATATATATTTGTGAGACAGAGTGAGAGTGTGTGAGTGTGTGTGTGTGTATCTACAGAGTGAAACCAAAGCATATTAATTAGTGTTAAGTTGAAGAGAAACATCTGTGGACCTGGGATAGTACTGTTTCAGTGGTACCTGGAGGGAGGCTGTTTGTATCAGGCTCAAGGCAATACTGAAAAGCAGAAAAGATTTCTTTGTACCTTTCCATCTCCCTTTCGGTACTGTTGTCCCCTACTTCGAGCTCAATGTAAGCTAAGCCCCACCATTGTTATTCTTCCTCCCACCTTTCCCCTAAAGTGATACATGTTCCAAATTGATCAATGGTATAATGGAAAAGTATTAGAAGACCCAAGTTCTGATGTTTATGACCTATGTGACCTTGAGCAAGTGACTTAACCTTCCTGGGCCTCAGTTCCTTCTTCTATAAAACAAGAAAGTTGAAACTAATTCTATAAGATTATTCTAAAAAATACCAGTCACTCCAGATATATAGAAAACCAATGATGCTGACAATTCTGGTCCAATTTCTCTCCCTGCATTAACATTAATTATTGATCACCCTGGAGAGTCCATCCTAGACAGATCCTTCTATGAATAGTGGCAGACTCCTTCCAAATTTCTTTATTCAATCCAAACTATGAAATCGTATCTCACCTGTAGGAGAGGTTTGTCTTGCATCCACATACAGTAGAAAAGCCCTTTCCATATTTTTAGCAATTCTTCATGACTGAAACCACCTAAACAAAAACAAAAAAGACACTTTAATTTCATTGGTCCAAACTTTCACTCATATATATACACATGTGTACATGTTGTGAGTACATGTGTTCACACACACCCAAAATTAAGAAATGGCTATAACATAATGAGGACTCAGAGGCACTACAAAAGTAACAGTTGCTAAACTGTTGTAAATACTGTGTTCACAAAAGAAAACATCAGGGTTTTTAAATGTCGGTTTCCTAGACATCTAGATGGCATAGTGAATTGAGTGTTAGACTAGGAGTCAAAGACCTAAATTTGAACCTGACTTTAGCTGCTTTATTAATTCTGTTACCCTAGGTAAGTCACTTAACTTCTTAGCCCTCAGTTTTTTCCTCTGTAAAATGAAAATTAACAATCTACCTCACATAATCAAATGAGATAATGCGTCTATCTGGAAACTTTAAGCAATATAAATTTTTACTATTATCTCTTGTTTACAAATGAATAATTCATTAGAGAATGATTTTCATACTCCTCACTCCAAGCTGATTCCAAATTCATTCTGAATACAAATTCAAGGTTTTTTCCCTTAGAATAATCAGCAATATCTACATTATACATAGCAGAATGGCCTTAATACTAGAATGACAGAAAAGCCCCTTTGCATTTGGGATAGTTCAAATTCAACTGAATTCAAGTTCAATTCAAACATTAAGTATTTATTACTCGAAAAGCATTTTGCTAGGTACCAGCATACAAAGACAAAATGTTCCCTAGAGAGATTATAGTCTTTTGAGGAGGATACAATGCGTACATAGATAAATGTAACATAAAGCAGGCCAAAGACTGACTAGTACTCTAGGAAAATCTGATGAGGGACTGAACACTAAGAGTTGGGAAAGATTTCATAAAAGAGGTAGGTGGCTTCTAAGCTAAAACTTGGTAGAGACTTTAAAAAAATGCATCCATGGTACTCTCTTCTGTGTGACTATCACTATCCTCCCTCTTCACCCCAACTCTGAAAGACAAAATTGAGGTGAAAGTGCATTGCATTCATAAGGAAACAAGACACAGAGAAAGAGCTAGAGATGGAGAGAGAAAGTATTAAGTGCTTTCTATGTGCAGCATACTGTGTTAAGCTTGTGGATAAAAACACAAACCCAAAACAATCTCTGACCTCTAGGAGCTTACATTTTAATGCAGGTATGCAACACACAAAAGGGAGCAAAAGTTGGAAGTAAAAGCTCAGCAGCACAGTTTGCAGCTGGTGGTTAGGAAGTAAGATAAAAAGGCTTGGTTCTGGGCAAAATAAATCAAAAACCTAATTATCAGGGCTCATGGTGCCACATGAAAAAAAGTGCTCCAAAAAATTAATGATTAGATTATGATTAATGATTAGATTAATGATTGACTAGCAAAAATAACAAAAAAGGAAAATGACAATTGCTGGAAGGGCCATGGAAAGACAGCTAAACTAACGTATTGGTGATGAACCCGTAAATTAATTCCACCATTCTGGAAAGCAATTTAGACCTATATCCTCAAAGTCAAAAATGTGTGCATGCCCTCTAACCCAGGGATACCACCACTATACCCTAAGGAGATCAAGCCACTATATCCTAAGGAGATCAAGGACAAACGGAATATAGTTATACTTTGTTGTTCTAAAGAACTGGAAACCAAGGTGGGTTCACATCAACTTGGGAATGACTAAACAAAATTATGGTTTATGAATGGAATGAATTACTGTAGCAGAAGCAATGACCACTTGAAGGAGGTGACAGCTGAGCTGAGTTGAGGAAGCTAAGCATTTCAATAGGCAGAGGTGAGAAGGTAAACTATTATAGGTATTGAGACTTATAAGCCTGCGGGAAAGAAAAAGACTATCATAAGAAACTCTAGCCCCTGATTTATTTTCAGAAAAGTAAACAAAAAGGGAAAAGGCAGCAGCTAGGAAATAAAGAAGCAGGAACCAGTCTCCCCCACACCCTAGGCCACTCCTAGGTTTGCCTGGACAAACATAGCTTGTGGGTCATGTATTTTTTCTGAAAGTCACCATTTTCTGCTCTTCCAGGTCGGGAGTGAAGCAAATCTTTAACCTACCTCATCCCGATTCCTTCCCTTCAGTCTGAAATCCAAGGGAGAAAAATAAGAAAAGAAAACTCAAGGGAGGCTCAGTCCATACTCTCTGATGGCCTGAAGAGGATGGTACAAGACCAACATTAAGTGGATCTGATATCAGAGAATGTGGTTTTAAACCTGACCTCTGGTACACACTATTTTTTGGTGTGACCTTAGCAAAGCCATAATCTTGGGGCAGCGGAGTGGCACAGTGAATACAGCACCGGCCCTGGAGTCAAGAGGTCCTGAGTTCAAATTCAGCCTCAGATACTTGACACTTACTAGCTATGTGACCTTGGGCAAGTCACTTAACCCCAATAGCTTTCCCCTCTCCAAAACAAACAAAAAAAGCCACAATCTTCTTGTTCCTCAAGTTATGAAGCTATGAAAACACTGCCAAGTATGTTGGAAAAAGCTCCATTTGCAGGGGACCAGAGGAATTCCCCTGTCTTTTCAGCAAAGGCTAGAAGTAATGCCTAACCTGCATCCATGGCAAATTTCATGTGCTGTAAATCTCCACAGACTGACCAGAAGGGAGAGAGAAGTGTCTCACTGAATTAGAGAAACCTCCCTAATCACCTCTCTAATTAAGTGTTTTCTGGGACATCCCATAAAACTGGGGTGTGGCATACATTGTTCCATATGCCCAATTCTGTAGCTACCTGGGGATGTTGGAGAGGTTCAAACAAGCATCCATTAGATACAATTCTTGAATGCCAGTCTGGGATTATGTCCCAAACAAAGGTCGTTAGGTTTAAGATACATGGTACCTTAATAATAATACAAGCAGCCTCTTCCCTCTTCTTACACTGCCACCACTCTGTGCAGGTCCTCATGACCTCAAGATTGAATTACTGCAATAGTCAGTCAGTTAGTTGGCCAGTCAACAAATATTTATTAAGCACGTATTAGGTGTAAAACACAGATACAAAGGAAGATGGCCCTCAAGAAACCCACATTCCTTATGGAAGAGACAACATGCCAACAACTATGTAACATATAAAACAACAGGGATAGCCTTCTCCCTCCTCTTCTCACCTGAAAGTGATCTTTCAGGAGTATAGGTGTCACCTGCACATCATACACCCCTTAGGGAATAAAATCCAGTGGCACTCTATTATCTCTAAGATGAAATATGAAACACTCTCTTTGTCTTTAAAGCCCTCCATAACCTTGCCCCCATACCTTACTCCCCCAAATTAAATACTCCACAATCCAGCAACAATTGCTTCTCTACTGTTCCTCACCCCCCCACTGGAATTTTCAATGGCTGTGTCTCCTGCTTAAAATTCTCTTATTGTCTGTTTCCTGGACTGCCTTGAAGTCCCAGCTAAAATCGCTGCTGTGTGACTCTGGGCAAGTCACTTAACACATCTGCCTCAGTTTCTTCATCTGTAAAACTAGGATAACAGCACCTGCCTCTCTTGAGTTATGAGGATAAAAATAAGATATTTGTAAAGAATCTTTGCAAACCATAAAGTGATACAAATGCTAGCTTTTATCATTATTTTCATCATCAACATGATCACAAGAATCCTATCTTGATTATTCTAAATGCTATTTGCTCCTCTGGGCTTGTTTTTCACACCCCTTTCTTTGAATCCACAGCACTTAGTACTTAGGCCTGGCACAGGGTAGGCTTAATAGCTGGCTTGCTGACTATGTTATTATTTCCAATTTATCCTGTATCTATCTTGTTTGTACATAGCTGTTTGCATGTTGTATGTCCTACTCCCTAAGACTAAAAACTTCTTGAGAGCAAGGTGTTTTTTGCCATTCATTGTATTCTGAAGAACAAGTGCCTGGCACAGAGTAGGGGCTTAATAAATGTTTAGTGACTGATTCATTGACTGCCATTTTATGAATCTTCTTTAGTAAATCACATTTTTCCCCTTTAGAAGACCCTTAAAATAACAAAAATAATGAATAATTAATGAAACAATAATAACCCATTTTTATCTTGCTAGCCTGTGACTCCACAACCTCTATTTTGAAAAATGGGCAAAAGAGCAGGAGGTAAAATGCCCTGGGGGTCTATCGATAAGATCCTCGCCTCATAGACTAGAAAGAGAAAGAACAATGATTGGAAAAGGGAAGTCAGAAGACTAGGGTTCTAATCCTGCCTCAGTTGATCCGTAACTAAGGACTAAGGAAAAGTCACATTGCCCTACGAGGTCTCCGCAAGCAACAGGCGTGGATGGGACTGAATCTTTACAATAACAGCCTAAGGATCTTAGTCACACCGCTCAGAAAAACCCCAAGCCTGGTCTGGGACGGTAACCTCGGGTCCCCCCGAGTTCCCCCCTTCCCCGGGAACTCTCGCCCCCTCCCCGCAGTTACGGGCTCCACGTGGACGACTTGGGCGTTCTTCCCGTCAGCTCCGACACCAGCCCCCTCCCCTGCCCCACTGCCTTCCCCCTTCACACTCCCCCTCCTCCGACCACCGAGCTCCCACGGCTCCCTCCGCCACGACGGCTACCCCCAAATGCCCTTCGCCTCCCCCCGCAGCGACCCGGGCCACGTGCCGCCGCTACTCAGCCCTCTGGGGGCCCCACCTGAGGCGGATCCAGTCTTGGCGCGGATGTACCTCCGGAGCTTCCTCACCGCACGGTCTCGGGTCGTCTTCTCGTTGCCGGCCAGCCGCTGCGCTAGCTGAATTTCAGAAAGAAGCGCCGGTGCTGGAGACATGATGGACACGAAGAGCCGCGGAGATGAGGCGCAACGAAGAGAGGTCGGCACGGTGATGACGTCACAGCGACCTAGGCGCGGAGTCACGTGGGAAAGGGAGAGCGCCACCTCTAGGGCGGCCTCGGAAACGTGGAACTGCTCCCCCGGGAGAAGGGTGACCTCCAAAGGCCAATTCCTTACTCAGTTTACGAGTCACCTCTTGTGCTAATTTGCTACATTTGACCCGTTAGAGAGGATTACAATCTGTATTTCTGAGCACCATTCTCACTTTTCCAAGCGCAGCAGCTTCGTTCATTCCAAGACAGCTACAGTCGGGTTAGCAAGACTGGAGCGCGGCTTCCATGGCATCCCCGGCATCCCCAGGCTCTCCCTCCGCTTTGTGTCGGTTTTAGAGACTGCCTTCATGCTGGTTGAATTGAACTGGCCAGTAAATCCACACTAAAGGATTGCTTTCAGAAGGGCTTAGCGCTGCTTTCAGCTCAGTAAAATCTCACATTATCAACCACTACAAGTTTCAAAGGGTTTATTAAATTGCATCTCTCAGAGATCCTCATGATCACAGATCATAGATTTTGAAATACTAACACATTTATACCTCTTCTTCAAGCCACACTTATCTATTGAGGAATAACTTTGATATGTATATATACATGTACACATGTATGTGTGTAAGTATATCTTATACAGGGGAACTAGGTGGTTCAGTGGTTAGAGTGATGGACCTGGAGTCAGGAAGACTCATCTTCTGGACTTCAAATCTGGTCTCAGATACTTAGTTGCTATGGGACCCTGAGCAAGTCACTTCACCCTTGTTTGCCTCAGTTTCCTCCTCTGTAAAATGAGCTGGAGAAAGAAATGGCAAACCACTACAGTATCTTTGCCAAGAAAATCCCAAATTGGGTCACAAAGAATCGGATATGACTGAAATGACTGAATACATATCTTATAGATAAATACATGCATATACAGTTTTCAAGGGAATTGCAAAAAAGAATGCTCAAAATCACTAATAATAAGAGAAATACAGTTCTGATGACAACCAAGATAGTAGAGAACAGGAAGCAACCCAGCTGAACTCTCCCAACATTACCTGCCAAACCACTTTAAAATGTTGCATCCAATCAAATTTTGGAGCAGCAGAGCCAACAAAAGGTCATGATGAGACTTTTTCTTCTTGCCTAAAACAACTTAAGAGGTCAGTAGGAGAGGTTTGTGACTCCTGGGTGGAGGCCTGCCTTGAGGGAATGCCCAGAAGTGATAAAAAGATTGGAGGACTGGTCAGAAAGAAATTAGAAGAAACGCTTTATGGATGCTGGGTGCAGCTGGCAGTGAGTGGTAATTCTATTGCCCGTACACAGTTCTAGGTTGCAGTTCCTAGGTAAAGAGGAGCACTCATGGTCTTCCACAAGGGAATAGGGGCCCTTGCTACAATTCCAGCACCAAAAAGAGCATTAGCACTTATAGCCGCAGGGGAGCAGGGACCCTTCCTAGGTACAGATCAGAGCCGGAATCAGGAGAACAATGGCCACGCCTCTCCTCCCATCACACCACCACAGAAACACTGAAAACTTACATACTCTGGAACTAGTTCTGAAAACAGCAGCACAAAAAAAGCCTGAAGCTTGGGACAGTGCTTCCCCACCAAGCAAAGTCCAACATTAACACAAAGTTCAAATCAAGAAATAGGATGGAGGCAGCTAGGTGACTCAATGAACTCCAGCACCAGCCCTAGAGTTAGGAGGACCTGAGTTCAAATATGGTCTCAGGCATTTAACATGGAAAAAAGAAAAAAACTAGCCATGTGACCTTGGGCAAGTCACTTAACTCCAATTGCCCTACCTTTCCCCCTCTCCCCCAAAAAGAGGATAAAAAATGCACAAACAGAAAAAACAACCAACCCACAAACCTTGACTATGAAAAGCTACTATAGTAGTAGGGGAAACCAAGATACAAACTCAGAAGACAACAATGTGTGAGAATAGCTACAACCAGAGCCTCAAAGAAAAATGCTATTTGGATCAAAGCCCAATAAGAATTTGTGGAAAAGGTTAAAGAAAGAACTAAGAATGGGGGTGGCTAGGTGGAGCAGTGAATAAAGTGCCGGCCCCAAAGTCAGGAGGACCCCTAGTTCAGTTCTAGCCTCAGACACTTAACACCCACACACAAAAAAAAAAAACTAGCCATGTAACCTTGGGCAAGTTACTTAACCCCAATTGCCCTCCAAAAGGCACACAAAAAAAAAACAACCAAAAAACAAACTAAGAATGGTAGAGGAAAAATTGAGAAAAGAAATGAGAATGATTCAAGAAAATTATGAAAGGAGAATTAACTTGGTAAAAGAGGCCCCAAAAATACTGAAAAAAAAATAACGCCTTAAAAAATAGAATCAGCCTAATGGTAAAAAATACACAAAAATTCACTGAAGAAAAGAACTGCTTTAAAAGTAGATTAGGCCATATGGAAAAGGATGTACAAAAGCTCACTGAAGAAAATAATTCTTTAACCATTAGAATTAGGCAAGTGGAACTAATGACTTCATGAAACATCAAGAAACAATAAAACAAAGTGAAACAAATGGGGAAAAAATACAAAAAAATGTGAAATATCTTATTGGTAAAACAACTGACCTGGAAAATATATTCAGGAGAGAGAATTTAAGAATCATTTAACTACCTGAAAGCCATGATAAAAAAAAAAAGGGCCTAGACATCATATTTCAAGAAATTATAAAGGAAAACTGCTATTAGGTACAGAGGTGTAATGGTAATGGAATTTCATGATCCCCCCGTATTGGCTTGGTTTTCAGATTGATTGTGTTAAAACCCAGAGCTTGTGCAAAGAGTGCTGAACTGGGAGGAGCTGGTGACATGAATTTAGAGAGACACAAACAAAGAGAGAAGCAGAAGAATTTTTTGGAAGCAGCATCTTGGAAGCAGAGAGAGACTGAGAGGATTGCTGAGGGCCAGTGTGAATTGCCCAGGACTTTTGAGAGCTGCCACCCAGAACTGCCAAGGACTGAGGAGACACGGCTGTTATGCTGGTACTTTGTCTGTCTGTTTTGATGTTGTTTTGCCAGACTTCTCCACTGGTGAAAGACAGTGCTGTTGCAGAGGTCCTGGAAACTTGCTGTTGGTTCAGAGCTCCTGAGACTGTTCTGCAGACAGAGAGTGAATTCTGTCCACTGGTGAAGGACAGTGCTGTTGTTGCAGAGGTTCTGGAACCTGGCTGTTGGTTCAGAACTCCTGAGACTGTTCTGCAGACAGAGAGTGAATTGCGCCCACTGGTGAAGGCCAATGCTGTTGTTGCAGAGGTTCTGGAAACTTGCTCTTTGTTCAGAAGCCCTGAAGAAGGATTTTCTTGTTGTATGTTTACAGAAATCCTGGAAGAGGGTTTTGCTAATGTTTTCAGGGGTCCTAGGACTGTTCTGCAGACAGAGAATGAATTAATGAAGACACTGGCAATGTATCTTGTGGCCTTGCTAAGCTTTGTCTCCCCAGGAACAAAGATTGCTGAGAACTTGCTGTGATAGTAATGGCAATTAAAGATTCCCCTGTATTGGCTTGGTTTTCAAATTGATTGTATTAAAACCCAGAGTTTGTTAATCCCACCTGTGGGATGGGCTTGTTGATGTGAAAAGAAAGTCCTGAAGTGGGAGGAGCTGGTGATGTAGATTTGGAGAGATAAGAGAGAGGCGGAAGATCTTTTTGGAAGCAGCACCTCGTGGAGAGAGAGAGAGACTAAGAGAATTGCTGGTGGCCGCTTTGAATTGCCCTGGACTTTTGAGACCTGCCCCCTGAGCTGCCAAGGACTGAGGAGACATGGCTGTTTTGCTGGTACTTTGTCTGTCTGTTTTGATGTTATTTTGCCAGATTTGTCCACTGGTGAAAGACTGTCCTGTTGAAGAAGTCCTGGAACCTGGCATTTGGTTAAGAAGGCCTGAGACTGTCCTGCAGACAGAGAGTGAATACTGTCCACTGGTGAGGGACAGTACTGTTGTTGCAGGGGTCTGGAGACTGTCCGGCAGACAGAATGAATACTGTCCACTGGTGAAGGACAGTGCTGTTGTTGCAGGGGTCTGGGAGCCTTTCTGTTGGTTCAGAAGCCCTGAAGAAGGATTTTCTTGTTGTATGTTTACAGAAATCCTGGGAGAGGGCTTTGCTAATGTGTTCAGGGGTTCTAGGACTGTTCTACAGACAGAGGATAAATTCATGAAGGGACTGGCAATGTATCTTATGGCCTTGCTAAGCCTTGTCTCCCCAGGAACTAAGATTGCTGAGAACTTGCCTCGTGTCAAGATGAAGAAAAGACCTCCATTTGGGTATTAAGTGCTGTGTTTAAACTTGATGTAACTCTGGGGTAGATTCAATTGTGATCCAGGGGTGGGGAACTTTTGACCTTTTTGTGTTCTATGGTTGAGCAAATGAATGTATTTTACTTATGTTTGGAAACTAATCTCCATTTGAGAAGAGGGGCTTTGTGGTGGACTTAATTAAGGTATAGCCTAGGGGTGGAGAAGTATTTAGAACAGAGACTTTGTAATTGATTGAATGATTGGAAGGTCCTGGGGTGGGGTAGTACTTGGAGATTATTTAATCACACTTAGTAAATGCTGTATTTTGAATGATGTCATGTTTTGATCTTCTCTGTTCTGGGTTTGTTACTGAATAAAATAGAGAGCACCTATGCTGGTATTTTGAACCTGGGAAGTTGCCTTTGCTTGGTATTACATTACACTTGCCTCAGGTCAAGATGAAGAAAAGACCTCTCTTTGGGTATTAAATGCTGTGCTTAAGCTTGTTATAACTCTGGGGTAGATTCAGTTGTGATCCAAGGGTGGGGAACTAATGAATTTTTTGTGCTCTGTGATTGAACAAATGAATGTACTTTACTAATGATTGGAAACTAATCTCCATTTGAGAAGAGGGGTTTTGTGATGGACTAAATTAATGTACTGCTTAGGGGTGGAGTAGCATTTAGAAGAGGAACTTTGAGATAGATTAAATGAATGTAATGTCCAGGGGTGGAGTAGTACTTGACTGAATTACACTTGGTGAATGCTGTATTTTGAATTATGCTGTATTTTGATTTTCTCTGTTCTTAATTTGTCACTGAATAAAATGGAGAGCAGCTATGCTGGTATTTTGAACCTTGAGAAGTTGCCTTTGCTTGGCATTACAAGAGTGTAAAATAGAAATTAAAAGAATCCAACAATCACCTCCTGAGATTCCCAAAAGAAAACTCCCAGGAATATTATAGTCAAATTCCAGAGCTCCCCTGTAAAGAAGAAAATATTGCAAGCAGCCAGAAAGAAACTATTCAGATATCATGGGACCATAGTCAGACTCACACAAGACTTAGTAGCTACCATGCTAGAAAAGCAGAGGGCTTGGAATATGATATTCCAGAGGGCAAAGAAGCTAAGATTCTAAAGATGAATAACTAACCTAACAAAACTAAGTATAATCCTTCAGGAAGGAAAATTGATATTTAATGAAATAGAAAACTTTCAAACATTCCTGATATTTGAGCTGAATAAAAAATTTCACATTCAAACAGAAGACTCAAGAGAAGCATAAAAAGGTAAACATGACAGAGTAATTATAAGGGAATCAGTAAAGTTGAACTGTTTATATTGCTATTTGAGAAGATGACATGTGATTCCTAAGAATTTCATCATTATTAGGGAAGTTAAAGGGAGTCTACATAGACAGAGCTGTGAGGTGAGTCAATTATATTGAGATGATAAAAAAAAAAAATTTAAGAATGGGAAAGAGAAATGCACCAGAAGGGGTAAGGGAGAAATAGTATGGGGAAGTTTTTCTCACATATAAGAGACATGCAAGGGGAGATTGGAAGTCGGGACAGGAGATGGCAGTCAAAGTTTGAACCTCACTCTCATCAGAATTGCTTCAGTTAGGTATAGAAATCTATCTGACTCAGGGTGGCCAGGTGACAGTGAGTAAGAGCTGGGATCGGTTCTGGGCTCAGATACTTAACACCCACACAAAATAACAGGCTGTGTAACCTTGAGCAAGTTACTTAACCCCAATTGCTTAGAAAGAAGGATAAACATAAGAAAATAGGATGGGATCATAACTGAATGTAAATAGGATAAAACAGAAGAAGATAGCAGAATGGATATGAAACCAGAATCCAACAACATATTGATTATAAGAGACACACATGAAACAGAAACACACACACACACATACATGCACAGAGTTAAAATAAAGGGCTTCACCTGAAGTAAAAAAGGAGGGATAACCTCTGCATTGATCTCTGACAAAGCAAAAACAAAAATAGAACTAATTAAAAGAGATAATCAGGAAAACTATATTTTGCTAAAGGGTACCATAGACAATGAAGTAATGTTAAAAAAAATTTACACCTAATTTCTCATTTCTCAAATATATAGGGAACTGAGTCAGATTTATATTAGTAGTCATTCCCCAATTGATAAATGGTCAAAGGATATGGCTAGGAAGTTTTCAGAAGAAGAAAAAGCTAGCTATAGTCATATGAAAACATGTTCTAAATCACTAATGAGAAGAGAAATGTACATTAAAACAATTCTGGGCTACAAGCTTACTCCTATCAGAAATGCCAAATGCTAGAAGAGTTGAGGGAAAATAGATATACTAACAAACTGTTGGTCAAGTTATAAATTAATTCAGTCATTCGGGATAGCAGTTTGGAACTCTACCCAAAAGGCTATAACACTGTGCATACCGTTTGACTCAACAATACCACTACTAGGGGGAGAGTGATGGAAGGGCATATTGGGGGAAGGGGTAATCAGAAGCAAAACACTTTTGAGGAGGGACAGGGTCAAAGGAGAGAATAGAATAAATGGGGGTAGGATAGGATTGAGGGAAATATAGTTAGTCTTTCACAATATGACTATTACCGAAGTGTTTTGCATGACTACACATGTATAACCTATATCAAATTGCTTGCCTTCTCAAATGGGGGTGGTGTGTAGGGAGGGAGGGAGAGAATGTGGAACTCAAAGTTTTAAAAAGGAATGTTAAAAGCATTTTATGTGCAACTTGGAAATAAGATGTACAGGCAGTGGGATATAGAAATCTATTTTTTTTCTAACAAGAAAACAGGGAGGATGGGGGAGGATATAAAAGAGAGCAGATTGGGGGAAGGGGTATTCAGTAGGCTCGCTATTTTGGGGTGAGGGGTAGGGGAAAGATGGGGAGAAAATTTGTAACTCAAAATCTTGTGGAAATGAAGTTTGAAAGCTAAAAATAAAATAAAAAGAAACAAAAAAATAAAGTAAAAATTGTTTTTACATGCAACTGGGAAATAAGATGCACAGGTAGTGGTGTATAGAAATATATTTTACCCTACATGAAAATAGAGGGGAAGGGGGTGTATGATAGAAGGGAGGGCAGATTAGGGGAAGGGGTAATCATAATGCACACTGTCTTGGGGTGGGGGGAGGGGAGAGATGGGGAGCAAGTTTGGAACTCAAAATCTTGTGAAAGTGAATGCTGAAAACTAAAAATAAATTAATTAATAGGAAAATAGAAAAAAGCATATTCACCCTTTTAATTTTTAATACTAGTGATTTGGTTTTCTTTTCTCTTATTTAAAATCTTAGTAATCAATGGTTTATCTATTTTTTTTATAACACCAACTCCTACTTTTATTTATTAATGCAATGATTTTCTTACACTCCGTTTTATTAATTTCACCTTTAATTTTTTCAATTTAGTGTTTAATTGGGGATTTAACATTTTTTCTAGTTTTTAAAAATTTTACACCCCATTCATTGATTTGTTCTTCCTCTATTCTATTGATGTAAGCACTTATAAATATGAATTTTCCTCTGATTACTGCTTTTGCTATATGCCATAGGTTTTGGTATGTTGTCTCATTATTGTTATTCTCTTTAATAAATTATTATTATTTTTTAAAGCAATTGGGGTTAAGTAACTTGCTCAAGGTTACACAGCCAGGTGTTTCTGGGTGGGTGCTAAGTGTCTGAGCCCGGGATTCGATCTACAGGTCTTCTCAACACTGGAGCCGGTGCTCTTACTCGCTGTGCTACCTGGCCGCCCCTCTTTAATAAATTATTGATTGTTTCTATGATTTGTCCTTTAACCCACTCATTCTTTAAGATTAGGTTGTTTAGTGATCAATTAGGTTTTTCCCCCTATGTTTCCATGGTATAATATTGAATATAATTTTTATTGCATTGTTCATAATTTATATTGCATTTTATTTCATTGAATGCTTCTGAAAAGAAAGTATTTAATACTTCTGTTTTTCTACTTTTCACTATAAAATATTAATGCCCTAATGCATGGTCATTCTTTGTAAAGGTACCAAATACCTCTGAGAAAAAAAAGATCTATTCTTTTCTATTTCCATTCAGTTCTCTCCAAATATTTATCATATCTAGCTTATCTAAGATTCTATTCATTTCTTTGACTTTTTTCATATTTACTTTTTGGTTAGATTTATCTAGTTCTGAGAGAGGAAGATGAAAGGCCCCCAGTATTATAGTACTACATTCTATTTCTACCTGTAATTTATTTAACTTTTCTCTTTAAAATTTAGATGCATATTTTTTACACAAAAATTTAATATTAATATTGTTCTATTGTCTATGGTACCTTTTATCATAATATAGTTTCCCTGTTTATCTCTTTTAATTAAATCTATTTTAGCTTTGACTTTGAGTCATGATTACTATCTCTGCTTTTTTTATATCAGCTGAAGCATAATAAATTCTACTCCAGCCTTTTATTTTAAGTCTGTATTTATTTCTCATTTTAAAATTCATTTCTTGCACATTGAAGCAAACTACTTGCTCTTTCTCTTTTGTGTTTTGTTTTGTTTTGTTCCTTCTTTCTCGTTCACTCCATTGGTCATAACTCTTCTTTACAACTTGACTAATGTTTAATACAAAGGTATTGGTAGAACCTATATGTGATTGCATACAGCCATGGGCGGGGGGGGGGGGGGGGGGGGGGGGGGGGGGGGGCGGGGAGAGGAGACAGAAGGGGAGAAAATGTGGAACTCAAGGAATTGTGGAATGGAATGTTGTAAACTAAAAGTAAATAAATAAATTTAAAATAAAAAAAATAAAATGCATTTCTTGTTAGAAACATTGTCAGATTCTGATTTTTAATCCATTCTGCTTTTATTTCCATTTATAGATGAGTTCATCCCATTCACATTCAGGATTATAATTATTATTTGTGTATTTCCCTCTATCCTATTTTTCTCACTATTGTCCTACTCAGCCTCTCTTTTTACCCTAAACTTCTATTTACTTCTAACCACTACCTCCCTAATCCACACCCTTTCAAAGAATCTCTCCCTAATCCTTACCTTCCTATTCCTTATCCTACCACATTTCTAAGAGTCCCTCAGTTTTCCTCTCTTGCCACCCTCCTATATCTTAATCTACATGTTCTTCTAAAAGTTCCTGTAGCAGCAACCACACTGGCATACCCAGAATGGCTGCTAGCACAGGTTTTTAGATCTGCTTTACTAGGAAAGATAGTTATTTAAGGGTTCAACAATCTTTTTAATTACATTCACTAGTTGAGGGGAAAAGTCAGCACCCTGAACTTCAGAGAAAATACAAGCAGAGAAATAAAGACCAACAGACAGGGCTTCTAATTGTCTGAGAAATTAGCACAGATCAACAAATAGATCCAACTGTCTGACCAAGGCAATACATACATAGTTACCAGAGAGAGAAGCACCAACACCTGGGTTTTACAAAGCTGGGAAGGGGTGGAGGGGCTCTCCTTAATGGCTACCCAGAGTCTCCTCTTGTCAAACCACAAGAATACTCTGCCACTGATTGAGCCCCAAAGCAAAATGCTAACCTTAGAGTATATGTACCCTTTTTAGAGCCAGAGGGCATCACAACCCTAGGGACTCAATGCCTAATTAGAAATTAACAAAAAGTGTGAAAATCTTCCTTCAAGTAAGCCTCCCTAAGCAAGCTTCTCTTAATGGGATCCATTTGAGGCCTATTAATGGATAGGGAAGATCTTATATCCCATTATTAACATTACAGTCCTCTTCCTGCCCCCATGCCTTATCCTGTCCCTTTACCCTCTTATTTTTATTTTTTAAAAGCAATTGGGGTTAAGTAACTTGCTCAAGATTACACGGCCAGTTATTTTGTGTGGGTGCCAAGTATCTGAGGCCAGAACTGATCCCGGGTCTCCCAACACTGGGGCCGGCGTTCCTCTTATTTCTTTATAAATTTAGAAGACTTTCATACCCTTCTAGATGTATATGCTGTTCCCTCTTTAATTCAGATCTGATAAGAATAAGTTTCTAGAACTACTAGCCCTCCACCCCCTCCACGTACTTCTTCTGTATCAGTTTCTCCTCTCATACTTCACTTGTACAAGATAATTGATCCTTTTTACATTTTCCTACCCAATTTTGCTTTTTTAGAATCACCCCCATCATACTCAGCTCAGTCCCAACCTTTCTTTCCAACTACCTAAATAACTGATAACTGATAACATTTTCACATATATGAGCTTACTGAGGCAAACAAATTATTTACTGTTTACTCCTCCTCCATCTTGGCCTTCCTTCATTCTTTTGTTCATTGATTCCCTTGATATTCTTGACCTTTTGTTCTTCCAGATGAATTTTGTTATCATTTTGCTAGCCTCTTCCCTTTCTTAATAAAGTAAAAGGATTACTATAGTCAGGAAAGTCAAATGTTGGTGCCAAAAGACTCTTAAGTTCAGCAAGGGAAGTGAAATGTGGCAAAAAAGATAGGGGTCCAGAAGCTGATCTTTGATCAAGGAAAACCTATAAGTTTAGTGATCTCACCACAGTGAATACATGATAGTTGACTCCAAACCTCCAGAAGACTGTTGAGTACTATAAGCTTAGAGACTTTGCTACTAAGTTAGGATGTGACTTTAATACAGTTAAACAAATTTAGATGAGATTTACTCTTGAAGGTTGGTAAGATTATAGCCCCAGCACAATTTCTCAGGATTAAAGCATTTTAGAATCTTACTATCATATCACCAGCAAGGTTGGAAAAGATCTTATAACTGTGCCCAAATAGCAAGTCCCTAAAAACTTAACAGATAAAACAAACTAAGAGATATTTGAAATTATTATAATTCCAATGAAATTTTAACACCTTTCAAACAACTGCTGACAGTGGCATATTTATGCTGAATTTATAACCAAAGAGTATCTGAATTAAAAGAGAAGTTATTTTTCTAATAGTGTTGATATTATCAAGTTTCAAAATATAAGCATGCATTTTAAAACATGAAACAAACTTATTACTAGTCAGGTTGATGGGCAATGACACCTAAAGGTCCCTGAACTTTCCCACACATGTCAGCAACCCAGTCCCTGGCATCTCACCTGGGGCATCCTGCCTATTTCAGTCTACTTAGATCATCCTTTTAACTGTCCTTTCATTGTGGCCCTCCAACCCAGTCCAGACCAAGAAACTCCTTTCTTTGTCTATACCTGGCCTAACCCATGCTACTTGCCACTCCTTAATCCCATCCAGATCTTCTCACAGTCTTTTTCTGTATAAAAGTATCAGTCTCATCCTCATCAAATTCAAAGATTTACTAAGAATCATGTTGCTTAGTTGATATTATAATAAAACCTTGCTACTCTGACTGAAAGAAGGCTTGAGTGGTTGAATTCTTTCAAGGCAGACTCCCTGTGCCTTTCTGTTTCAGGGTTCCCAGCACCCCAGACCACAACAAGGTGATATCAATATATTTCCACATTATCTTACATAGAAAATCATTCATATTATCACCCTTAATATTTTATACTAATCACATGTAAAACACAGGATAAAATTATCCAGTATGAAGTAATTACATTGAATTAAAGAAATCATAATAATAACATTTATATTATGCTTGCCATAATCTAAGCACTTCACCATTATTATACAATTTTATCCTCCCTACAACTCTGTGAAGTGAGTGCTATTATTATCCCCTTACTGATAGTAAATTGAGGTAAAAAGACGGGTAATCAGACATGAGGTAACTTGTTTAAGGTTACATAGCTAATATATTTCTTTTTTTTTTGGAGGGCAATTGGGGTTAAGTAACTTGCCCAAGGTCACATGGCTAGCTTGTGTGTGTGTGTGTGTGTGTGTGTGTGTGTGTGTATGTGTTAAGTGTCTGAGGCTGGATCCAAACTCAAGTCCTCCTGATTCCAGGACCAGCACCCTACTCACTGTGCCACCTAGCCGCCCCAGCTAATATATTTCTTAATGCCAAATCTAGTTTATATTAGGTTCTGGTTTACCACATTCATACTGATAGGAGAATGCATTTAGGCCACACTGTGATTTAGTTTCAGGACAGATTTTGACCAAATCAAATCTGGATTTTATAACCACTAATTTTTGTTGTTGTTCAGTTGTTTCAGTCAGACTGACTCCTTCTGGGGTTTTCTTGGCAGATACTGGAGTGATTTACCATGTTCTTCTTGAGTTCATTTTACAGATGAGGAAACTGAGGCAGTTAAGTGACTTCAAATTTGAATTTAGGTCTTCCTAACTCCAGGTGCAGTGCTCTATCCATTATGCCACCTAACTGCCATAACCCTTAATAGTAATACTTAAAATCTCAAAATTTCTGGCAGTACTTCAAAATTGAGAGCCAATTATTATCAACTAGCTCATTTTCAAAGACATATTGATGGAATCCTAATAGAGCTGCCCCCAGTCCCAATATCCTAACTTCATTATAGGCCCCACTCTATCTACCTAGGCCTCTAACCCCTCCCCCTCTCCAGCCAATGTTCTAACTTCTTCATATATGCCTCACTGGTCACCGGAACAACAGGTGTGTCCATGAACTCTTAGTCCCACAGAAACAGACGTGCCCATAGTAATGCCAAGCAAAGGCAACTTCCCAAGATTCAAAATACCAGCATAGGTGCTCTCCATTTTATTCAGTGACAAATTAAGAACAGAGATAATCAACATATAGCATAATTCAAAATACAGCATTTACTAAGTGTGATTCAATAATCTCCAAGTACTACCCCACCCCTGGACATTACATTCATTTAATCAATCACAAAGTCCCTCTTCTAAATACTACTCCACCCCTAAGCTGTACATTCATTTAGTCCATCACAAAGCCCCTCTTCTCAAATGGAGATTAGTTTCCAATCATAAGTAAAGTACATTCATTTGTTCAATCACAGAGCACAAAAAAGTCAAAAGTTCCCCACCCTTGGATTACAATTGAATCTACCCCAGAGTTACAACAAGCTTAAGCACAGCATTTAATACCTAAAGAGAGGTCTTTTCTTCATCTTGACCTGAGGCAAGTTCTCAGCAATCTTTGTTCCTGGGGAGACAAAATCTAGCAAGACCACAAGATACATTGCCAGTGTCTTCAAGAATTCACTCTGTCTGCAAAACAGTCTGAGGAGCTCTGAACCAACAGCAAGGTTCCAGGACCTCTGCAACAACAGTACTGTCTTTCACCAGTGGACAAATGTGGCAAAACAACATCAAAACAGACAGACAAAGTACCAGCATAACAGCCATGTCTCCTGAATCCTTGGCAGCTCTAGGTGGCAGGTCTCAAAAGTCCTGGGCAATTCAAAGTGGCCCTCAGCAATCCTCTCAGTCTCTCTCTGCCTCCAAGGCGCTGCTTCCAAAAAGTTCTTCTATCTCTCTTTTCTTGTATCTCTCAAAATTTATGTCACCAGCTCCTCCCAGTTCAGCCCTCTCTTTTCATGTCAACAAGTCCATCCCACAAGTGGGATTCACAAGCTCTGGGTTTTAACACAATGTAAGGGTTATGGGATTTAAAGATCTTCCATGCCCCGTTGGACTTGCTGACGTAGCAGGAAGGGGCGGAGCAAGAGGAAGCAGAAGCCAAACTAGAGTTCCTGCGGTGGCTGGTGGTGGTGGTGACGGCGGCAGCAGTAGCAGAGGCAGCGGCAGCACGAAGCTTTTTTGAGTTAGCCAGAATTTCTGCTAAGGACTCCTGCTGAGGACTGCCAGGGGCCGGAGCTGCTGGGAGCGCGCTTCCAGGATGTTGGGTGGTTGCTGTGAGTGGGGAGAGGAGGACCTTTGCCTGAGGTAGCCTGTTCTGTTTTAAAGGCTTGAAAATGTGGGTGCTTTCTACTTTATCTACCTGTGCCAATGTCATAACTACTCTGATGGCTTTCACTTTCTGGTTTTGGGACTCAGTCTTTTGGTATCTTAATAAATTTTCTAGTTTATTCCCCCATACGGCAAGCATGATGTATTTTGTGATGGATAATTATATCAGCATATCTGTAATCTCCATAGGCATTGTGAATATGGCATTGCTGATACACACAACCAAACCCAAAACCAAGCCAATACAGGGAATCTTTAAATTCCATTACTATTACACCCATATGATGAGATCCCAATCCCCAGACTCATTCCCACAGAAACAGGTGTGTTTTTATACTCAACCACAATTTAGCCAAGACAGGACCATAATACCTAACTATCCATCTTGACCAGACAGGAACACAATAGCTAGCCAATCAGAAGACAGCACCAGGAGGATGTAGAACAGGATGCTTGACCACCAAACCATAGATGGGGGCCATCCTAAGTAGACACCTGCACAGTAACAGTAAAGAACTCACCTAGAGTGAACTTATGATGTGGAGAGGCTTATTATAATATCATCACCTAGGGCAGCCAGGTGGAGCAGTGAATAGAGCACCAACTCTGGAGTCAGGAGGACCTGAGTTCAAATCTGGCCTCAGACACTCAGCACAAAAACTAGCCGTGTGACCTTGGGCAAGTCACTTAACTCCAATCGCCCTCCAAAAAGCAAAAAAAAAAAAAAAAAAGAATGAGTCCTTATAATATCATTACCATATATACATACTCCCCTAACTGTATGCATTATGGATAACTGCATGCACAGTTATCCATAATGGGACCCTTTCTCCATTACCTGATCTCTTAAAAAACTCCTCCTGCCTTTTTAATAGTAATCATATTCCTATATTCTATGTAAATGTTGATTATGTAATCAGCATCATATTTTCTATAAAACTCTGTGTCTTGCTGTATTGAAGTTGCTAAATTCCGCTAAGGGACTTAGCCACCTGCCAAAAGTGAAACCTTAAAACTATGATAAATCTTTCCAATTTGTTGGAAATAAATTTGGATAAATAATATCTGGCTTAGAGTCCACCTGAGTCTTTGTAATTCTTTAGAGATGTCCCACAAGTCTATCTGAACCCAATCAATATGGTGATATTCCAGGCTCCCTAAAACCTTCTATTTCCTTTTAAATCATGGGAATATCTAGGTGGATTCTTTTTTTGTTCTTAACCTAGTCCCCGCTCTCATACTTGTCCCTGAGGCTTTTCATTTTTTAACCCTGAGTAAGAGATAGGAAGAGGTTCCACTAGACCCAGACACGACTTGGAAAAGAGTAAAGAGTAGAGGTAGCTACAAGACAAAAGCTTGACCTTTAGGCAAGTTTCTCCTGAATATAGGTGCAAGGTGAAGTTACAAATATGAGGCTATGACACGTCACCTCTAAAATCTTATCATAATCAGGGATCACAGAGGGAGCACTGGGAGTGGTTCAATTATGTGATGATCTTATGAACAGAAAGAGAGGAGAACAGGTATATGCTGGGGTGGTGGGAAAGTTGAGGAGGGAAGGAAGGTTATGGAAAATTGTGCCATATAATCAGAATGCACAAATAAGAGTTTTATGAACTGATGTTGAATGAAGTAACAGAACCAGGAAGGAATGTATACTTCACTGAGTCACAGAGAGTCAGTTACACATGATTGAATTACAACACTAATTAAGAGGAAATAGGTTTTATGCCATCTCAGCTTTTCCACTTACTTAAGTACACTTGTACAATAGTATTTCCAGACTGCCTTTTCCTGCAGGCTGGTTATATACATACCCAAAGATCAAGCAAGGTTTAAGCATGGAGCCCCTTGGGGCTAACTTTGCACACCAGGATACAGCAGGATTATAAATAAATCATTCAACAAGTATTTAATTAACGAGGTACTATGAGGTTCCAGATGGGGCAGCTAGGTGGTAGGTTGATCACTGGGTTTGGAACCAGAAAGACTTATGTTGTTAAGTTCAAATATAACTGATCTCAGATACTCAATGGCTGTGTGAGCTCTTTTTACAGATGAGGAAACTGAGGCTCAATGAGCTCAATACTCACTAGAGTGACCTTGGACAAGTCACTTAACGATGTTTGCCTTAGTTCCTCATCTGTAAAATAATCTGGAGAAAGAAAGCCAATCACTCAAGTATCTTGGCCCAAAAAAGCCCAAAATGAGGTCATGGAGAATTGGACACAACTGAAAAAAGCAAAACAACAACAAATGTTAGACACTGTAAGGGTGATGTAAGTTATACACCTGAATAAAATTACTTTGGAGCAGAGGAAGCCATAGTGAGAGACTTGAGGCAGGAAGACCAAGTAAGAGATTAACAGAATAATCTAGGTGGAAGGTGATAAAGCCTAGAACTAAATTGGTAGCTCTGACAGTAAAGGGTGCAAAACAAGAAAGGCTATGAAGATATAGAGGGAAATATTTGATTTGGTTATTTGAGCTGCCGTAGAGTCCATGAAAATGCTAAGATTAGGAGTTTAGGACATTTGGAATGAGGGAAAGTGAGGATAGAGTGCAAAATAATGCTTTTTTTTTTTTTGGTCTTTTTGGAGGGGGAAAGGCAGAGCAATTGGGGTTGACTTGCCCAAGGTCACACAGCTAGTAACAATAACGAATTCTAGAACTGGAAAGATGGTGGAACCTTGGCAAAAATAGGTAAGTTTGTAATTCTGGGGTGCTTGGGAAAACTATCAATTCCTTATGCTTGTGACTTAGTTATCAAATGTATTGTCACCTATGTCTTCTTGTATTTTTATTTGTTAAATATTTCCCAATTACATTTAATGAGGTTCCCCCAGCACTGGGGCTGTTTGACACATCCTCAGGACAAAGCAGAGCAGACCAGCGCCTTGGGATGGCGACTAGGCTGGGGGGAGGGTGGGTAAAGGCTGAGTTCTTTCACTGCTCCCCCCCAAAAGGCTGGCCAAGGGAGAATGCAAGTGACGGAGGCTGAGACGAGGCAGGGGGCGCTCCACCAGCGCAAAGACCAGTGCACACACTGGTCCTTAAAACCAACTAATTAATTTCGGAGTCAGGGCGTACGAGGGGTCTTGGAGGGATCGGGGGCGGGGAGCTTCATGTCCGAGTCCTGCCCCAGATTCTTCACAACTTCAGCTTCCCTCGCCGGTACTCTCACTGCCTTCCTCCCAGGGAGATCGGAAGCGCTTTATCAACCTCCGTATGGCCCAACAAGAACGTACGCCCATCTAAGGCCCGTTTCCAGGGGTTTCCGAAAAACCCAAACTCAGCCCAAACCAGAACAACACGAACCCCGGATTTCCTAACTCTTCCTCGTGACTGCTAGGGAGCGGACGAAACCAACAGTTGAAGTTTAGGGGGGAGGCCCCGAGGGATGAGACGGCGCCTCCGCAGCGGGTGGGACACAGCTCACAGCCAAGTGGATTCCTGCCTCGGTTTCCTCTCCTTCTTTCCTCTCCCTGGGAGCTTCTCCTGGTGCGTCACGATTCTTCTCTGCAGCCGTCACATCTTTGCCTTTTGTCCCCCTTTTGGAGGCAATGGAACAGGCAGGTCACGTGACGGGACGGGGCTCGTGACCGCGGCATCTCTCAGATGTTGCTCCTGGGTCCATCCCTCACTGTGTGTCTGCCCCCTACCTTGCCTGGGTCCATCCCTAACTGTGTGTCTGCCCCCTACCTTGCCAGGATGATGTGCGGAGGAGTTTCGGCCGCCAAACCGGCCACGGCTGAAACGCAGCAGATCGCGGACAAGGTAAGAGCTGCGACCGGAGCCTGTCGGACCCTCGCTGCCGAGGAGGTGGGTGTGTGGCTGCTGCCCGCCCGCACTGCCCTGCCTTCATCTCCCATCCGAGGAGGGAGGCTTTCGGGTGGGGAAGACTCCGCCGAGGGTCCCTTCCGTCTCCAAATCTGAGACTCTCCCGTAGATAGGGACCAGAAGGAGCTCAACTCTGCATTTATTAAGCGCCTACTGTGTGTGAGAGAGACATTTTGGGAATACCAAAATGAAAAATGAAACTTCCTGCTTTGTCCGAAGCCAAGCCTTATTGACGAGCCACGCCTAGGACTGAGATTTAGAGCTGGGAATGACCCCGGAATTAGCATGTCCAGTGGTCTCCAAAAAGTCCCACAAGTCGTAGGGCAGTTTAAGCTTTAATAACTTAAGTGATAATTTGACCTATCCCTGTTAGACTTTTTTCTTGTATGTTCGAATCAAAAGTTTTTTGTGGGGAGCTCTCTTCAAGAATAAGGTGACAAATGGAGTCCTTAATGAGGATTAATGAGCAGGTTAAAGTTTTTATAAAGTTAAAAAATCTAGGGTGATGTGTGTGTACACACATATCACAATGGGTGGAATTATAGAGTTATGTTGAATTTTGGTAAGAAAAAATTAATATTTAAAAAATATAGTTAACCTTTCAAAGTTTTTGTAAGTTTGAGGCTAAAGTTATTAAAACTTAAAACTGCACTAAGTTTTGGGCCATGCTGTACTTGTTCCTTGCAAGGTGAGAGAGGAAGGAATCATTGTAAAGTTTTCACATTTAACTATAGCAAAATGAGACGCTTCTCATCTTGACTCATCTTGTCCCTTTTTTTTTAAACCAGATGTTTCCAAGCTATTTTTGGTTTTTATGGGAAGTGTTAGTAATGACTAGATCTTATGATAACCAGATTACAGGGAATAACCATGCAACCTCTATAAAATAAAACTTATTCAAAGTCTTTTTTCCCCCTTCTCTCATCAGTAGAAAACAGGAGAAAACATCCTTGATATCAATGTTGTTTTCTTTTTTAAAGTACATTTTGTTGATTCCTTTGGTCTTTACATCACAGTCATTTTCCACCTCTGCTCTCTTGTAGCAAAGAAAAATAATTAAAACAAGCTTAGTGACCATACCTAACAATGTACACAAAAATCTCTTCTAGTCGTTCCCTTCATCCCTGTCATGAGGAAAAAGCTATATTCCCTGGGGCCTTCTTTTCTTTAGTTTTTCTATTACTTTAAGTTCAACTTTTTCATAAAGATTTTTTCATTTAATTGTTGTAGTTATTGTGTGTATTGTTCTGTTGTACTTATTTCGCTCTGCATCAGTTCAAATATGCTTTGCGGTGTTTCTCTGGATTCCTTGTCATTTCTTATTCTGTAATTCACATACCATCCTTTTTTCTGTTATACCCTAGTTGATAGGTTTGTGCTTGGTTTTTAACTTTTTACTGCTATGAATGTTGTCAACTGGGCTGATCCTGACTCTAACCTGTAAGTGGCCTGAGCTGAACAGAACAGGCTAGAGCCAAGAGAGTACGTACGGAATCAAAAAAGGATTTATATGCTGGGACCCCACCCCTAGTGAGGGGACCCAAGGCAGTGGGGCTGAACCTTGATTTATTTACATGTTGCTAGACAAAAGAGTCAAACAGTGTAGTGTAGGAATAGTGGTGAAGCAGAACAGCAACAATGAGGCCAGGTTATCTAGTGACAAAGTGTTATCATAGCAGGGCTTCTTGTGTGGGCCTGTTGGTAATTGCTTTAGCTCAGATCATCAGTTCTAGAAGGTAATTACACACAAAGGATTGTCGTTATGCCAAGTTCAGGGCATAGCTTGCTTGCTGGACCTGGACTCTGGAAAACAAGGTGTCTCCTAATAGTATCTTGACGATATTTTGGCCTTTATTGGGGCCTTGTTTCTGTCTTTGACTTCCCTGGAATATATCCTGGGTCAGGGAAGTTTTGTCTCTTTTCTTGCACAATTACAAATTAGAACCCAAAGCAGATAGACCACTTCATGTCTGTCAGTGTGCCTCACTAACCAAGACCATTAGATATTTTTTAATAACTATTAGATAATTTATAAAAATTTATAAAATTAGATAATTTAGCTAATTTTTAATTTGCATGGTGTAAGTGAAACCTCAGCTGTTTTGATTTGCATTTCTCTTTCATTTAGAACAAACATGGTATCAAACTCAAATAGAAACAAGGGCCACTAAAGGGTACATATTATTTTGTTTTTGGAGGTGGGGGAAGGCAAGGCAGTTGGGGTTGAGTGACCTGCCCAAGGTTACACAGTTAGTAAGTTTCCAGTGTCTAAGGCCGGATTTAAACTCAGGTCCTCCTGAATCTAGGGCCAGTGCTCTATTCACTGAGCCATCTTGTTGCCCCATATTATATTTTTGGAAATTTGTTAACTACTTCCTAATTACATTTTACTAATTATTATTACCCACTTCAATACCCCTGATATAGTGGATCAGCCTCTAAGCCTTATTTTGAAAATATTTTGTTCATATACTTTGACCACTTATGTATTGAGGAATGACTCTTAATGTAATACATTTTTTATCCATTTTCTGTTTGTTTTGGATAGCAGACCTTTATTGGTGTTAATTGTGAAAAAAAGCTTTTTAAATTGTATATACTTGTGGCGGCCAGGTGGCTCATCGAGTAAGAGCACGGGCCTCGGTGTCTGGATGACCTGGGGATTGAATCCAGGCTCAGATACTTAGCACCATACCCAGAAATAACTGGCCATGTAACCTTGAGCAAGTTACTTAACCCCAATTGCTTTAAAAAAAAATTGTACATACTTAAAGTTGTCAGTATTCTCTTTTATAATTTCTGACCCTTGTTTGGTTAGGAATTTTCTACCACTAATCATAAATATAAAAAATTCTATGTTCTTTCCTAGAGTTAATTGTTCTATTTATTTACTTTTTTGTTTTTTGGAGGGCAGTTGGGGTTAAGTGACTTGCCCAATGTCACATGGCTAGTCTTTGTGTTAAGGGACTGAGGCTGGATGTGAACTCAGGTCCTCCTGACTCTAGGTGCTCTATTCACTGCGCCACCTAGTGGCCCCTATTTAATTTATTTTTAAGATATGACTACTCCACCTATATTTAAAGGTTAAGATGATTACTGTAAATGGCTCCAAATCTCATCATCAAAATATATACATTTATCACTTGGATTCAGTTGTGTTTTTCCTTCTGTTCTAATTATTCAAACACATTTTTTGGTTTGTTCTTTATTCCTCAGGTAAAGGCACAGCTTGAAGAGAAAGAAAATAGGAAGTTTCCAGTCTTTAAGACTGTAGAATTTAAAAGTCAATTGGTTGCTGGAGTAAACCACTTCATTAAGGTACAGTGCAGAAGACAGTGAATCTCTGACCTGAAACTGTTATTTTAGGTGCCTTCATGAATACTTTTTAGTTAATTGTGAAAAATGCTAGTAAACTAAGGGGCAGGCAGAGGTGACTGTTTTTTGTTTCTTTAACTAGATTAAATACTCCATAAATACTGCACAGCAAAATTAGTTACAAAGCAACAAAAGCATTGGTGGGAGGTGGGGAGAGACAACTGGGACATAAACTAATCCTACCCTACCCCAAAAACCTAAGGGGTGGAGAAGAATTTTGAGGCAGGGTGTGAAGATCAGTCTTTGCCTTTGAAGCAAAGAAATAAAAGGAAGAGTAGTGGGAATGATCATTTCCCTTCAAACTTCTCGTCCTCCCCCAAAAAGAAAAAAAGGAAAAATCTTGGAGCTTTGTAATTATAAATTGGGTAATTTCTGATTATAGTACCAGTACAGTAACTAACCTGTAAGTTACTGTCATACACATCCTTTGGTTTGTTCACTTGTATCTGTGTTGTGGTTCAGCCATTTCAGTTCAGCCATTACCCCATTAGGGACCTCTTGGCAAAGATACTGGAGATATTTGCTATCTCCTTCATCACTTGTCTCTATACAAGTCATATTTAGTCTAAATAGAACAAAATATATTGTTTAATCTCCAACTGTCCTTTATTTTATTTTTGTTTCTTAGGTTCATGTTGGTGAAGAGGAATTTATTCATTTGCGAGTGTTTGAAAGTCTCCCTCATGAAAACAAGCCATTACTTCTATCCAGTTACCAAACCAACAAAACTAAGAATGACGAATTGGTCTATTTTTAATGTACCATTTTGAATAATGGCCTTATATGAGTTACATTATATACATCATTTGGGCAGGTATTAAAATTTTGAACAATAAAAGAAATCTGATATTATTTAATAAGTAGCTTTCTGTTTTCTAACTCTGACCACAGATCATTTCTTTGGTAATCAGTGATCTACAAGTACACTGAACTTATGTAGTGGTACAGCTAGGCCTTCTCTGGGCCTCGGTTTCTATAGTTCAACCTTTCAGTTTGTAAAAGATCGATAACATTTCTTAGAAGAACATGCTGGAGAACTAATCTTTACTTTTTGACTGGGGTGATTATGAAGTTCATAGATTTAGAGATAATCTGGTTAACCCCTTTATTTTCAAATGAGGAATCTGAGGCCTGGAGAAATTAAACAACTTGTATAATTCCATACACCTAATAAAGTAGCAGTAGTGGCTCTAAATCCAGTGCTCTTCCCACTACATAGCCATGTGCTGATGTTTTTGATCCAGGTAGGCACCCTGCAGGGGACCTGCATATCTCTTGGCATTAATTATATCCATGCCTAATTGTTTGTTTGTTTTTTTCAGTCGCCCACATTGAGATTTTCATCTTTAACAGAGGAAAGCTTTTGCAGGCTCCTCTTTGTGAACAACCACTTATTTCACCATCTTTTTCCTGCTTGCTGAAATGGTGTGAAAAGACTTTCCTTCTTTCCCTCTACCCTGCAGAGTTGCCCCTGGACACAATTGACCCCGGCTTTGCTAGCACAACTTCTTGGCCACCTAAGAGCAAAAAGTTCTAGCTACACATAGTCTAGGCCCCTTGGATGTGGTAGATTTCTGAAAACCATACAAATCACAGTGTCCTTCATTATATATCTGGTCGTGGTGACCAGACTTCTTTCTATATGGTTATGTATTCAGAAGAACTAAGTACCCCAGTATCTTTGTTGCATACCCCTGCTGTTTAGGATAAAGTTAACCTCCTTTTTCAAACTGTTCAATGACTCAAGTGCCTCGTTTTGTCTCAGTATCAAACCCTCAACTAAGGAATGCTGGCATAATACACCCAACAGATGGGCTAGTGTGTTGTCAAAATACTAGGAGACCCACTGTTTTCCAGAGGTAAGACCCAGCTAGCAAGCTGTGTCCTGAGTTTGGCATAAAAACTTTGTGCTCTCTTTGGCAAAATCATATAATTATTGTATTGTTTTGACCAGCGCCAAGTGTTCTACAAGCAACTGCCGTATCCATGTTCTCATCATGAAGCCCTTCTATGAATCAAACTTGTCTGGTTGCCATCACCCGTCATCGTCAGGGTTCCAGCTCACTTCATAGCCATTGGTATGAGTATCAAGGTTTAGCCACACTAAAGTGGGTCCCCCTACTAGAAGTGGGGCCCCATTACATGTATCTAATTTGCCTCCTTGCTTATTTTCCTCACTTTGAAATTAAACTTGTTTGATTCCTGACTGTCCTGTCTCTAGTCTGCTCTGTTTGACTCTAGCCATCCACAGGTTAGAGGCTGTTTTGGGCTAGTTGACAGGGTTTTGGTATTATCTCATTAGATCTACCACAGTATTGTCAGGCAGCTATAATCTTTTGCCTTACATTGTGATCATGGACCAAGACATATTAGGCTTAAAATATCATACAGAAGTGCAAAATGTCATGGAATTGCAATGTACTTCTAGAGTATCTAAGACACCATCCCTGACAAGTTGTTATGGCATGCATTTGAAACTCCATTTCTGGCATTTTACTGCCTTCCCAGGAAGCTCATTTATTAAGTTTTTCCTTATGCAAGGGAACATTTACTGTCTGTAATTCCCATCCATTGATAGAACGTAAGCTCTCTAAGGGAAAGGGTTATCTCTAACTAAAGTATTTGTATCACTAATGTTTAGCATAAAATAGAGGTTTATTAAATCATTGATTGATTGATCCCAGTTTTGCCATCTAGGTCCAAACAAAATAAGGCCATCTTCTACATGCCAGTTCTTCAAGTACGTGAAGCGCCTAGGTTGCCTGATGGATTGAAAAATGGGCTTGGAATAGGGAAGACTTAAGTCCTCCCTCAGTTCCCTGTAATTTGGGGAAAATCACTTAACCTGCTTGTCTCATTTATAAAAGCACCCACCTCCCAGAGTGGTTGTGAGGATAAAATGAGATATATGTAAGTTGCTTTGCAAACCTATATAAATGGTAGCTTAATAATAAAGAGATTCGGGCTTGGAGAAATTGGAGCTGTGTCTTTTTAAAATTTAATAACAAAAGCATTTTATTCTTCCCCTTCCACTGAAAAAAAGGAAAATGAAACAAAACAAAAACCTTGTTAGAAATTCTTGCATTGGCTGTGATCAATTAATTGTCTCACTCTGCACTTTGAGCCCATCACTTCTATTAGGGGGGTGGGTATCGCTTCATCATCGTATCTGGGGTCATGGCTGGTTTTTCAGAGTTTTTTGTCATTTTCCATTTTTGTCATCTTTGTTAATATGATGGATATTAGATAAAACATCAGAGTTGTTTGAATTTGCATTTCTGTTGTTAGTGATTTGGAGCTTTTTTATATGGCTATTGAGAATTTAGTACTTTGAAAACCACCTGTCCATATCTTTTGACCATTTATGAGCTGGAGAATAGATTTTATTCCTATAAATTTATTCAGTTCTTTATGTATCTTGGAAATGAGACTCTTATCAGAGAAGCTTGGCTGCAAAGACTCTTCATATTCCAAACCTTTCGATCCCTCAGTGTAGAAGCTGCCAGATCCTGGGTTATCCTGATTGTGTTTCCACAATATTTAAATTGTTTCTTCCTGGCTGCTTGTAATATACTCTCTTTAATCTGGGAATTCTGGAACCTGGCTATAATATTCCTAGGAGTTTTCTTTTGGGGATCTTTTTCAGGAGGTGATCGGTGGATTCTTTCAACCTCTGTTTTGCCCTCTGCTTCTAAAACATGCAAAGACTTTTCTCCAGTTAATAGTTTCCCTTCTAATTTTAGCTGGATTGGTGTTTTGGTGGAGGTTTTTTTTTTTTTTGGAGGGGGGAGAGCAGGGCAATTGGAGTTGACTTGCCCAAGGTCACATGGCTAGTAAGTGTCAAGTGTCTGAGGCTGGATTTGAACTCAAGGCCTCCTGACTCCAGGGTTGGTACTCTATTCACTGTGCCACCTAGCCACCTGGTGTTTTTTTTTTTTAATGCAAAAGCTTAATTTTATATAATTAAAATTGTATACATTATAATCTGATCCTCCCTTGTTTGGTCATGAAGTTTTTCCTTTATCTGAAGTCTTAAAAGTTAATTTTCTTTCTCTTATGAATTATTTATGATGTCACTGTGTCTAAAGCTTATCTTGATATGCAGTATGAAATAAATGTTGGTCTCTATCTTTTTTGAGGTGATCCATGTCTTTTGTAACACAAAAGTTTTGTGTCCAGCCAGATCCCTTAAAACTGAGTTTGTGTCATTTGTAAATTAAGATGATAATGCTTGTAGTATTATTAGCTCAAGCCTACTGCACAGCTATGTCATGAGAGTAAAATGAGCACAACACACAAAATCACATAATTATATATCATAATTATGTATAGTAGAAAATATATAAAATGTTTTGCAAACTACTTGAAAGTAATACATAAATGTGATAGTTATTACTTCTAAGTAAGTATTACTTGGTATGTAGTCAGAAGAATAAAATACTTAGTGGGTACATGGTGGCTAGCTGCCACTGATTCTCATGCCACATCATGAATGAAATGCTCTACTTTGTTAATGCTATCTTTAAAATGTGCACAAAACTAAATACGGTTTATGGTTTTTAAAAAAAAATTTATTTCCCCCCCAATTACATGTAAAAACAACTTTTAATTAAGATTTTTTTAGTTCCAAATTCTATCCTTCTCTCCCTGAGATGGGAAGCAATCTGATATAGGTTATACATGTGCAATTGTGTAAAATGTTTCCATATTAGTCATTTTGTGCAAGAAGACTAGAATAAAAATGGAAGAAATAAAGAGAAAAATATAGTTATCTCTTCCACATTGTGGGGATTTAGGGATGCTGGCGCCTTCATGATCTGGAAAATTCACATAAAATTTTTTGGCCCTCTCTTACCAGAGAAGAAGTGTGAATTTTTTTTATGGGGTATTTACCTTACTGTAAAGTTTGGGTTAAGTATTTGGTCATAGGTTTTGCATTATTGACTGATCTTCATGTGTCATCTACAGCTTCTGTAAAACTCCCCCCAAATTCCCATTTAATTTCTTATGCTGACCTGTGATATATCAAAACTGTGATGGGGAAAGTAGTTATGTGGAAGGGATAACTGTGGGATGATTCAGTCTATTCAGACAAAAGACGTTCTCTTTCTGGATGCAGGTAGTAATTTTCATCATAAAGCCTTGGATCACTGTATTGCTGAGAATGAGTCATTCACAGTTCATCATTACAATATTTCTGTTATTGTGTACAATGTTCTCCTGGTTCCGCTCACTTCACTTTGTATCAGTTTATGTTAATCCTTCCAAGTTTTTCTGAAATCATCCTGCTTGTCATTTCTTATAGCCCAATGCTATTCCATTACCACATATACCGCAATTTTTTTCAGCCATTCCCCAATTGATGGGCATTCTATCATATTCCACCTCTTAGCTACCACAAAAAGAGTGGCTATAAACATTTTGGTACAAATAGGTCCTTTCCCTTTTTAAAAATCTCTTTGGGATACAGAACTATTGCTGTATCAAAGGGTATACACAGTTGTATAGCCCCTTGGGCAGTTCCAAATTGCTCTCCAAAATGGATCAGTTTTCTACTCCATCAACAATGCATTAAAGTCTTAAGTTTTCCCACATCCCCTCCAATATTTATTATTTTCCTTTTTTATCATATTAGCCAATCTGATAGGTGTGAGGTAATAGAGTTGTTTTAATTTGCATCTCTAATCAATAGTGATTTAGAACATTTTTCAAAAAACTATAGATAACTGATTTCTTTGTCTGAAAACTGCCTATACATATCCTTTAACTATAAGTTGGAGAATGATTTGTATTCTAATAAATTTGACTCATTTCTCTATATATTTGAGAAATGAAGCCTTTTTCAGAAATACTTGCTATAAATTTTTTTTCCAGTTTTCTGCTTTTCTAATTTTGGTTGAATTAGTTTTATTTGTGCAAAAACATTTTAATTTTATATAATCAAATAGATCCATTTTATATTTTGTAATGCACTTTATATCTTTAGTCCTAAATTCTTCCCTTATCTGTAGATTTGACAGGTAAACTATTCTGTGCTCTCCTAATTTGCTTATGGTATCACCATTTATGTCTAACTCCATTTTATGCATATCCATTAGGACCTTATCTTGGTATACAGTGTGAGATGTTGGTCTATATCGAGTTTCTGACATACTATTTTCCAGTTTTCTCGGCATTTTTTTTGTCAAATAATGAGTTTTTGTCTCAAAGCTTGGATCTTTGGGCTTATCAAACACTAGATTACTATGATAATTTACTACAATGTATTATGTACCTAATCTATTCCACTGATCCCCACCACTTTATTTCTTAGCCAGTACCAGATTGTTTCAGTTATTACCACTTTATAGTACAGTTTGAGATCTGGCCAACTTCCTTCACCTTTTATTTCATTGATTCCATTGATATTCTTTTATTATTTTTTCTAGCTCTATAAAATAATTGTTTCATAGATTTATTGGTATGGCACTGAATAAGATTAATTTAGGTAGAATTATAATTCTTATGTTGGTTTAGCCTATGCAAGAGCAATTTTTCTTGCTTTTCAAAATCCTTTTGAAGCTCTTCTAGTTCTTTTTAAGCCTGAGACCAATTTACATTTTTCTTTGTGGCTTCACATGTAGCCACTGTTGTTCTCTGTACCTCGATCCTCCCTGTCACCATAATAGCGTTCTATAGTTAAGTACTTTTAAAATTTTGTTTTGTTTTTGCTTGCTTTTTTTCTGTCTATTTTGTGACTGTGCTGGGCTCTGTTCCTGCATTGTTCTGAGCTTCTTTTTGCTGGACTAACAGCTTTGCTTGTACTGGGGGTGGGACCTTCCTGCTGGCCTCCCCCAAGGGCAGGGCTTTGCTGCTGACCAGCCCCAGGCTTAGGATCTTGCTACTGGCTGGCGCCATGAGCAGGATTTTGCTACAAGTCAGCAAGGGGAGTGGGATCTCACTGGTGGCCTGCATTGTAGGTAGGTGTAGCAGCAAGCACCCCAGTGTCCCCAAGGTGCCTGCTCACACAGGTTCTTGGATCTGCTTTGTTAAAGGAAAGCAACTCAAAATGGGTTAACAAGCTTACTTTAATCAGTCAGACCATATATCATTTACCTTGTTCAGGGCAAAAAGGTCAGCACCCTGAACCTCAAAATATACAGGCATAATTATCAAGACAGAAACATCAAGTAGACAGATTTCCAAACTGTCCAACCATTACATCCATACCCAGTCAACATCTGGGTTTCCACATTCTGGGTTTTTCAAAGCCGGGGGACTCTCAACAACGGCTTCCCAGAATTCAGATCAAATCACAAAACACTTCTCAAAGTGAGTCCCAAAACAAAGCTACACATCAGGGCTTATATAGCCTTCTCCTGGCTCAGAGAATGTAACAACCTTATTGACCCACTGGCCAATCAAAAAGTATCTACTGAAAAACAACCCTCCCCCCCCCCCAGGCTTCTGGTGCACTTTAGCCTAGGGGCAGGGAAGATCTTTA